>NW_017306369.1:2405988-2411954 GCF_000935625.1 Nanorana parkeri | reverse complement strand
TGTATATATATATATATATATATGTATATATATATATATTTATTTATTAGGGATGCACCAATACCATTACTAGTATTGGTATCGATACCGAGTATTTGGGCGTGTACTATGTATGTGCCCAAATGCTCTGATACTTACCCCCAATACCGGAACTTGCGGTCCAAGGGAGATTTTCTATGACTGGTAGTGCCACGAGGGAACATGGAGCCGGCTTTCCAATATATCGGTGCATCCCTATATATATTAGGGATGCACCAATACAATTTTTTCCAGTCCAAGTACTCACAGATACCAATTACTGATACCTTTTTTTTATTGTCATCTTCAAATGCAACTCACCTAAAAGGCTTCCATGCTGTGCAGCATGTCAGTGCTTTATTCCTAGCTGTTGTCTCTGACATAATACACTTTCATTTTTATCACAATAAAATCTGCCATGTCTCTCCCTCTTACATTGCTGCCCAATCAATGAAATGGCTCTGTAACTTTTATTCTTTCATAACAACTGCCTCATCTCTGGAATGTTCTGCCTACTACTTTATCTGCTGTATTCTGGTTTATAACTGCTAAATCAAAAAAACATGTGTCACAGCAAAAACTGCTTTAAATTGTTGTTTTTAGGATAAAATTGATAAGACAGGTGTACTGCTGCATTATGTGAGCCAAGAAATAATGTAAAATGTAAAAAAATATTCCATACAAATTATGTGGTGACAAAACATGGTGTTCTGTAATAACACATATAACTTAAAGGATGAAGCATGTCATTTGAACAATTGGTGTTTTTCTTATGTTGCCCTCAAAGTCATAGAAAATGGAGGGCCCTCTCTCAGCTGAACAGTATTTATTTATTTTTTATTTTTTTGCTGGGAAATATGTTCCCTCTGGCACTGACAGCTTCTCATGCCCTTTCTTTGACAATCCCTTGCCTATTAGCCTTCAAAATAGACAGATTTGATTTCAAAATTTACTTCCCATTGAGTTGAATGTGGTTCACATTGAAATTCACAATTTGGAAATTTTTTTACACACTAAATAAACACGCCCATGAATCAAACTCAAGCTCATTCTCCCATTACTAATTCTGATTACTGAAAATGCTGATTTGTGACCAGTTCTTCTTAACTTGAGGACCTCCACTTGGTATGCGTATAGCTTGTCTGCATTGAAATATTTAAAAGATAACTATGGGGTAAACTTTTTATCCAATAGTTCTCTTAAGGTTCACGGGAGGACATATACTAAAGTCCTCCCATGACCCAAAGCTCAGTATATAGCAAGCTACAGCTCGCTGTATACTGAGAACGCCGCAGCCGGGACAGATCCTGACAATACTGTCGAGATCAATCCAGCTAGCTGATTGACAGCGGGCTCTGCCTTCCTATAGGCAGAGCCAGCTGTGCCCGCCCACAGTCAGCGCTGGAGGATCAGAGAGGGCGGAGGGGGGAAATCTCTGCGGGGAGCGGTGACTGACAGTACCCGCTCTCTAAAGGGAGATGATCAGGAAGTGAGCAAGCGAAGGTATGTGTTCGCTCACTTCTCGATCAATAGAGACAACGTGTGACACTTTCATTGTCATGCGTCGTCTCTATGAGGATGAGTGAAAATCACTCATCTCATAGTTCTCCTTAACTTAACTTTTACACTTTAAAAAAAAAAAAAACGTTTCTGGCAAAAAAAATGACAGGCAATTGAAATACTTTGAAAGTTCCTGTGGACCCTCTTTGGAAAGGCCGGGGGCTGAGTTAGAGGCCCTCTGTTTTTTTTAAGTTGACCACCACTGCCCTAGCGAATAGATTTAATATCAAGAGTGTTGTCCCATGATGGCTTGAAAGAAATATCTTAGTAGCACGCTAATCTGTATATTTTATTAAAGGAAAATACAATGGTTTAAATCAAATTAAACATTTTTTAGCTTATAGGATAATATTTTATCAAATTTTTTCATAACCTGTCTAAAATATTTATTTTACAAATAAACATTTAATGCATTAGCTGCTCAGTTCCCACAATAGCAAATATGAAGTATACAGATATAAATAAATATACATAATATATGCAATATTTCATTTTTACCTGACTAAAAAAATATACACAATAGTAATGAAAAACTATACCAAAACATTATCCAGTTCAATAGGATCCACACAGAATTACCAAAATGACAAAATTGTCCATTTGCATAAGACGTGCCTACTTGTGAGGGACATAGCTTCTATTTGAAATTCATAGGATGACTTGATGTTGGTTTTTCTTCTGGAGGCTTTTTGATGATGATATATTTTTGGTATTGCAAAACTAGAAACTGGCATTACTCCCCAGAGGACATTTCACACTCAATGTCTTATATTCTTAGTTTGTTTTCTACTTTTCTTTTCTATTATTTGCTAATTCTAATTTTCCTTTCATCCTTTGTCCCTTGGGTATGTGTGTCCATACTGTTATTTCTGCCTCCTGGGACACAAACACTTTAGAACTTGATTGTACTGTTCACAGCAGTAAACCCATCCTGCAGTTCCAGTTAATGAGCTCAGTTCCTACATGGCATTATTCTATTGTATGCCTTCTCCTTTTCAGTGGATAATGCAGCTCCCGATAAAGTGGCCAGGCTGCTGTACGCATGAAGCATACACACTCCATCCTTCTCCCTTTGATTCCCAAGTAAACACTTTTTCTTCCAAATAAGACCTTCCTCTTTCTGTTAAATCGGACCTTCACCCATATCTTTAAAATACTGTATATACTCGAGTATAAGCCGTCCCGAATATGAGCCGAGGTACCTAATTTTACCACAAAAAACTGGGGAAAAATATTGACTCGAGTATAAGCCTAGGGTGGGAAATGAGGCAGCTACTGGTAAATGTACAAAATGAAGATAGATACCAATAAAATTACATGAATATTTCTTTAAAAGAAAAACAATAACCTAGCTCTGTAAGTGGAAAAGGGGGTACAGGGCTACATATCATGTACTACGGATCATTTAACCCATTCATATTAGCAGAGGATAATTGTAAATCTATTGTTCAGTGCATTCTATATGTAGTATGTAGTACATGTACATATAGAGTGCCTGCAACAATACATTTACAATGATCATCTGCTAACATGAATGGGTTAAATGATCCATAGTACAGGGCTACATACAGATCATTTAATCCATTCATGTTAGTATAATTGTAAATGTATTGTCTGCACTGTATTAGCAGTATATACTATATGTAGAGTATATACTGCTAATACAGTGCAGACAATACATAATTGCTTAATAAATCTCCCCACCAAATCTGCCCTCACTCACTGTGTCCGTGTGCCGGAGAGAGCAGGGACGAGTCAGCGGCGCGCTGGTCCAGTGGGAGGAGCTCCAGGTGGGGTCCTAATTTAGCTGACTTAGAGGTGCCTGCCCGCTAAATTACAACCCCACCTGGAGCTCCTCTCGCCTGATCAGCGCGCCGCTGACTCATCCCTGCTCCCCTGCCTGACTGGCCGCTGCGGGGGGTTTTTTTTTCTTCTTACTTACCTCGCCGAGCGTCGCGTCACTGCTGCTCCGGTGGGCGGCGCTCCGAGCGAGGTCATCTGGCAGTCTCCGGCCACCTAAATTAGGACCCAGAGACTGCCAGATGACCCCGCTCGGAGCGCCGCCCACCGGAGCAGCAGTGACGCGACGCTCGGCGAGGTAAGTAAGAAGAAACCTGACCACTGAGACGCTGACTCGAGTATAAGCCGAGGGGGGCACTTTTCAGCACAAAAAATGGGCTGAGAAACTCGGCTTATACTCGAGTATATACAGTAACAAAAAACGTGTCTTTAGAAATGTTTAGTAATGACAATCTACATATTGATACATCTAGATAATTGTATTCTTTACACACCTTATTTCTCTTTTCTTCCCCAGTCTTCTGACAGTGGCCATGTTTACTAAGAGTAGATTACCAGCTCTCCTTTTACTCCCTTGATTTCTGGCACATGTGACTAGACATATGACCAGGACATGTGACCATGCACATCATCCCAGGGGATGAAAATGCCTTTCCCTAAGATCTCGTGAGATTACAGATGAGATTTCCCAACAATGCTCTGCTGATGACAATGTAATCCCAGTGTGCATTGCTTTGGCAAACTGAAGTCATTTTGCCCTTTTAAAGCAGGAAGTCAATGCTCTGCAAGTGTAACTATTTCAAAATCACAGCATTTTACAGCTGACATGTCTGTTATTATTAACCATCATACACAGAGGGTTGCATTGGTAGAATTTGATTTTTGAGTGTAAAGGTGTGCTTTAACTCGGTTTTTGTTGGGGGAAGTAATCAATGGACTATAAGTGTGGTGACATCACTGCACTTGTGCCCCATGGAGACTTGTAAGTCCTTCTGTTGTGATTGCAGATGTGATTTGTAGTCTTTATATTCACAGATCCCTGCAAAAGGATTTGTGAATGAACAACGTTGCTGTGTGGGTGGAGCACTGAATCCAAGACAAATCCAAAACAACTGTAGGGAGAAGAACCCAATGATTCAGGTGAGTGGAGGAGGGGGAAAGTTTGAGGGTGGGGGAGGTGTGGAATGTGGCCATGTTTCACGTTACATTTTATGTAAAGAAAGGCATAACATGAAACCAGGTCAGAAAGCTGGACTATGCTTTTAAAGCTATACTCCAGACATATAAAACCAAACAGGTAGGTGCCCATCATGTATTTTTAAATTCAAGCAGTGCAAGTACTTGAATTTTACCTTGAATCAGTCTCTTGCAGTTCAATCTTCACCAGAACACAGACTGGGAGAGAGAAAAGCAGCGGAAGGAGCCAGTATGTTCCTGCCACTAGCATGCTTCATGGTATGTTTTTGCATTTATTATGATGTGCAGCATATGGCTTCTGCAAAACAAAGTGTTTAGTCTGATGGCCATGTTTTGGTCTTATCATACCATAGAACCTACTTCCAGCTACTTTCAGAGTATCCAAGGTGCCTTTTGGGTGAGATGCTGTGAGTTTAATGCTTAAATACAGGCAGATATAAATGATACAAATGAATGCAGATCTGCATTCATTTAAAAATCCTTTAAAATTATTTTTATTGCAAACAGGATCAGTAACTACATTTGGCTTGGTTTAAAAATTGGACTTGCAGTGTCCTGTACATTAGAGCTCAGACTGGGAGAGGGGCAAACAGCACAAGGAGACAGTCCGTTGTGCTGCTGTGCTCATGTGTTAACAAGAAACATGCTGATAGGAGGAGAGAGTAGATTGGTGGAAATATGAACTTATTAGTATGCTGCTTCTCCTCTCACTGGTAAATTACAGGCTGGATGAGGAACAGGAAGTATTACTTACAGGGTTATTCACAAAAGGGTGAAGAGTTTGGAGAAGGCAGGATAAGTGGGCAATCTAGGCCACAATAGCTGATTTGGAAAAATTCTCCACTTCAGCTAACTTTCCAGATCAGCTATGTTGTCCTAGATTGATCACTTCTCCTGCCTTCTCCACACTCTTCACCCTTTTGTCAATAACCCTGGTAATGTCAGTAGAAAAAAAGACAGGTCTCCAGTTTGGCTGTTCTGGCTAGCAGTGCTATGAATGGACAGCAATACAAATGCTTTGGTGGGTAAATCAGTTTGCTTATGTATTTTATCTGTGTATTTAGCTGTTTTGCCTTGAGTTTACCTTTAAATATTTGTATAATATGTAATTTAAAAAGCACCTCACAAGGAGAGAAAATTGTCTGAATAACTAATTACAAAAAGTAATTTTTCTTCCAAGCTTGCCAGCGTTTATTACAATATAATACAAAATTCATTTTGGCAGCCTGCGGAATGATTATCTTCGGTATCCAAACAGAGCAAAATGTTCCAAAGTCTCTGCAGCTTCTGTGAAGATTTAAATGATGTTTGCAAAACAAAATCAGTAACATTTTGAGGTTTAAAAGGTGATTTCTACATATACTTGTGTGTGTGTGTGTGTGTATGTATAT
>NW_017306369.1:2351431-2403931 GCF_000935625.1 Nanorana parkeri | reverse complement strand
TGCTTTATTATGGGGTGAAACTAGTGAAAAAGACATAGAAACATACAATCAATGTACAATCAATACATACAAACAATGTGCAAAACATGTAAATATATTAATGAGCATCAGTGGCTCCAGGTTTTGTTGTGAAAGTGATGATCTTAGTCTTCATTTGGAAAAACATATTTTCACATGTACACTGTGTAGTGCTTAGTGTAATTAAATATTTATACGCCAAGAAGAGATTCTCAAAGGCCACTGAACACAGTCGGTACTGATAGAGTAGTTTGAAAGCAATTCTTCACTCTCCTCATCATCACTGTCATCCAACAGGCCTTTATGGATATTTTTGTTGCTGGAGGCAAATGAGATTAGTTCTTCATGTAGAGCAGCTGGGTCTATTTCTGGTCTTGCTTCTGATATAAAATTCAACTGCATTTTGCCTGAAGGGGCCAGTATTTCCTCAAACCTATTTGGATCAAAGCCGGAAATTTGCTTATAAAGTTCTCCATGAGTGGAAAACCTTGACTTCACACTCTATATAACAGGTCAAGGATTACATTGTAACGAGAAAATGTTTCTTATTATCAGTACCTTCTGCAGTTCTTGTGGACCGTAGTCAAGAAAAACTCTTATTCAAACAAATGTTTTCACTTGCCAACTACTGATTTATAAAATCAATAAATGTAGTTGCCGATTGCAAAACTCCAAAAAAGTCTGCATATTTTATTCAAAGGCTTTACAGCATCATCCACCATTCTCCATGCCTGGATGAAATCAATGCCTGTTGATTGCAGATAATCTGATGCAGGGGTAGTGATGTCAAAAATGCGAAAGAAGGTAAAAGCTACCAGGATGGTTTCAAATTGAAAGAGATTGTAACTTAATTTCAGAGCTCTGTGGTGAACAGAGGTTTGTAAATCAGAGGATGCGCTTACTTGTTTCAAGATAATCAAGAGATCAAAGCTTCCAAATAACTTTCAAAGTGCTCTAGGTCTGCTTGACCACCTTGTTCTGCCAATATGTTCCAGCTTTTTAAGTTTGGAACTGCCAGTCTTCCTTTTCATCTGGTCTTCCCAGAGTTTCATCCTATAGTATGAAATCAGTGAAAAATTTTGATAGGTTTCTAAGGAATTCAAATAGACTGACTGCTGGAACACACACACACACAATACTTGCATCGCCAATAACCAAGTTGCCTACATGTGCGTATCACCATGTGTAAATGTGCGTAGGACGAGCCTCCTTCATTAATACTTGCAAGCCTGAGTAAGTTCCACTCATATTGGCTGCTCCGTCAAAAGAATCACCTATGCACTTTTCAAGATTAAGTCCTAAAGCAGACAGTGATTCAGTGAGTAGGGCAGGTAGGTTTTGATTCCTGTGCTGGAATCTTCAACAGTAACAAGACTTAATATTCTTTCCCTAACTATCACCAGCAACATGCCGAACAACACTGATCATGAGTTGACACATCTTGTGTGGAGTCCATTTGGATTAAAAACAGTCCATAATTACTATTTCCTCCTTTTTCATGTCACCAATAATAACAAATAACTTAATTATAGTAGATTTACTTAAGAACGTTACAAACTTCATTTCCCCCTTCCCTTTTTCTCTGGATCATGGCTTTTTGCTTTCTCTACAACATTAGTTAGGTGCTTCTTTAAGACTGGACTGTAGTCAGGAAGAAGTTTCACAATCTCCAGGAAATTGCCAACTTGGTCCTCATCAAGCACACCTGCCACAGACTAAATGACTTCTTCCGAATGGCAATGCTTGAACACCAATGAGAAAAACAATATCAATCATGTGGCTTACAACAGCACGACTTTGGAGTACTTGCTGATTTCTTAGAGATATCTGACTACTTAACAATTTGTTCTTAAGGGATTTGCCTCTCATATTAACAAAATAAGCATAATTTGCAAGTTTATGGCATTGAGACTTTTCATGTTCCAATACTCTTGTGATGTGTCTCCAGTTGTTGCAACCTTGTATTAACTGAGTCTGCTTATACTTTTCCTGGCCATAATATAAGGAAATGGAACAATGTAACCTGTTTTTGTTCTCAGTAAAAGTGACCCATTTCTTTGAACGTTGACCCTTTTCGGTAATAAACAACCTTACCATTAAATGGTATGTTTTCTGTGGCTGGTTAGGATGGAAGTCCCAAAACACTTCCATGGTACAGTAATTCCTGCTTTATGCAAGTCTTGTGAAAAGAGAAAGAACTCTTTTAAGGGTGATCTTCTCAGTCAGTAGATCAATTTTAACATTTGACTCTGTTTTAAGATCTACAACATCTTCTGTCACCGATTCCATTGGTTCATCACTGATCTCATCAGGAGCATCTTCATGAGGAACATCATCTGTTTTCTTACCAAAGAATGAATTAATTTTGCTAGTAGATGTCTCTTTTTGTCTTCTTTGCCTAAACGTTCTTTTCATAGCACCACTTTTGTGTTTATAAGTTCCAGACATTGCCAGTATTTTCATACCTATTGATAAAATAAAGAATAGTTATGCCTTGTCGTGGACAGTTGCAAAAAACGTTAACCACTACATGCTTTAACAGACTAGCATGTTAGAAGTTCAGGTGGTTTTCACTTGTCGCTGAATAGGTGGTTTTCACCTGTCGCTGAATAGGTGGTTTTCACCTGTCGCTGAATAGGTGGTTCTGCACTGCTGTAGAAAACATAAAAAGCCAGCAACAGGAAATATAGAACACTGGAGTGCACATAAACCTACATAGAAGCTTAAAAACTCACAGAAAGAATTGTGGAGAATCAGTAATGGGATTGAATATCTAGTCCAGAGTGGCAAAACTGGAAAAAATCGCCATTCAGTTTTTTTCTAAATTGGCTGTATTTAAATAGATTTTGTAATTCCCTTACCGTATATGTATTTTGTGCCCATAGCTTGGACACAGCATACACAGGTGCAGTTTGTGTGGTATTGCCAGTGTTTGTTCATGAGAGAATTATACATGTAGAAAACAAATAGAAAACACATGGGGTTTTTGATGACCATGTAAAAATAATTTAGTGTATGACCTGACTATCCAGTGAGAAATCTGATGACTACAAAATATATTGCAATGAAATAATGAAATGCAAGTACAGCTCTGATAATATAATTAACTTGCAATGGAAGAGGCAACAGAAGCAAGCAAAACAAAACAGGAATATCATGTCCACATTCTTCAGATAAGGCCAGTCAAAATAATGCAAAATATAATGTACTGCATTTCTACCTTCGTCTTCATTGCCGATGACGGGAGAGAATTATGAGTCACTAGACAGTTTTTTGTTTCATTATGGAAAACAACAATACAGAAACAACTTCTCTTTCCCAAATATTGAGATGGCAATAAAGCAATAATTGTCCAAGATTTACTGTTAGGATGTTTGTACTTCTACTTATTTACAGTTCACATTGAGATGTACTGATATCAGAACACTTAATACTGAAAATAATAAATGTAACAAATGCAATAAATTGGTGTTGTTTATTTGATTACAGAAGAATCCAAAGTCAGATACTTGTAAATAACATCTTTTTTCAAGCCTTTCATCCTTTGTATTCATAAAAACATGTTTTAAGTGAACCAATTAAATTAATTGTGACACAACACTATCCACTGCCATCACAGCACAATCATTTATTTTATGTTATGAAAGCAGTTCTAAGATTACAAACATATTTTATTGTTTTCGTATACAGTGGTAATAATTATAGAAGTGTTACCAAGATGACAAGCACATTTCATAAACTATTTTGACACAGTTACAAAGTCTTAATTTAGCTGAAAGGTTAAAAGGCGTGATAAAAGAAATATACAGGTGTCACTAAAAATACAGCACATAGACAGTCTGCAATAATATTTCTAAATCTAAAAAACACAACGCTCTAAACAAATAAATATCCATCCAAATTAGATTAATAAAAAGCAACTTGAAATTATAGAATACAAATTATACCAGTGGAGGTTGTTGGTAATGGAATTTAATATTACATAGAAATAAAATGAATGTTGATTAATTTGATTAAAAATATTTTCTCTCAAAAAAAAAAAATACAAAGCTGGGCTCCTGCAAAAGATGACACTGAACACAGTGATGAGTACAAGCTCCGTTGTCTTCAACCAGTACAGTCTCCAGCAAAGTCTTTAGCATTCAATGAGAATGAAATGCTTATGTTGAAATGCCAATGCACTCAATGGTCCTTAGAGACCAGACTTTTAGAAAAAATCCTTTAATTGAAAAAAAAAACACAACAGCCTTTGACAATTCCTTTCATTTAAAAAAAAAACCCTCAAAATTAAAAAAAATTATTGTCGTCCAGCAATGTCCACGATGATGCCGACTCATCAAAATAAATACAGATGACCCACCCGCACACAACGAACTCCTGCCACTGAATGCAATTCTGACATGTAGCGGCCAAATGTAAACAAATGGAAGTAGTCAGCTGTTACAGCACTGTTGGCTCCGCCTATTTGTTGTCATGCAATGCCAGGCTACCTCAGGTCATTTAAGGACAGTAGCTTGTCATTGTATGACAACAAATGGGTGGAGCCAGCTGTGATTTCAGGGTCATTTGACTAATGAGCTCGGTATTGTTGTTCGGCCGCAGGGAGAATTGCCAGCATCTGCTGGTTGTGCAGGTATTTGAAATATTTTTACTTGCCCATTTATTATAGGTATTTATAAAGTGCCAACAATGTATGAAGCAATTTACACAGTGCACATTCACACTAGTTCCTGCCCTTATGGAGCTTACAATCTAAGGTCTCTATACATACACACACATACTAGGGCTGATTTAGAGAGGGACCAATTAACCTTCCAGCATCTGTGGGAGTGTGGGAGGAGGTCAGAGTACCCCGATGAGACCCACACAAGCACAGGCAGAACATGCAAACTCCTTGCAGACAGTGTCCTGACCGAGATTTAAACCAGGGACCCCAGTGCTGCAAGGCAGAAGTGCTAACCGCTAAGCCACTCTGCCAAGAAGATAGACTGATAGACTGATTTGGAGTTTTACTCCACAATGTTTCTTTAGAAATGTTGTTAGCGGTTTCACTAAAAGCATTCTTACCATAATTTCACACAATTGATAAGGTGACATATACCATTAGTTTGTCTATAAAGAATAAGGATACATATCTAGTTTTCCATTTACACCTACACCTTACAAAAAAACGGAAAAAGTGTGAAAGCAGCATGCTATTATCCTAGTGTACTGATTACTCCTATTACCCACAAAACTTTTTGGCACCCTTACACCTTCCAGCAGGTTCATGTTTATTAGACAGCATGACAAGGACAGAAATAAACCAAAGTAGCAACCTGTCCATTAACTGCAAACTGTGATAACTAATGTACACCTCTTTTACATAATGAGATACAAAGCAGTTGGATGAAGTGAGAAATTATAATGATAAATATTAAATAACAATTAAATAACAATTATTAGTAAAAGTATGTAAGGAATAAAATAAATGATGTCACTTATATTTGTCATACCTAAAGCAAACCTTTGGTCGTTCTAATCACAGGAAACCATTAAACTCTTACATGACCTCTGTTTGCCTACACTTTTATACCACATCTAGCTAAAATAGCCACAAATTTACTTTAAACCTACAATTTACTCAAAACCTACAATATGGTGCCATCTTTTCGAAACTTCTTGCTGCCCTATATTTAAATACTCACTAATACCCCATAGACACCTACCTTGCAGCAGGAATGGGCTTCTTCCAAGTACCAACCAACCAGCACTTCCCAGCATCTTCTTGGGGTAAGCCATGAGCATGGGCAGGATAAGTGTGACGCAGAGAAGCTCACTGAATGCTTTCTTAGAAGCTATGCCCAACCTACCTGTCACTCCCCAATCCAGTTGCAGCGTTTTAGGAGCCATTAAAGCACTGTCATTAATACGTGGAATGGCAGTTGTTTTCTGGTCTTTCTTGCTAATAAAGATAATAGCAGTAACCTTGAAGTTCCTGCTCCTAGGTAGGGATTTTACTTTGACATGCATAACATGGATAATAGGCTCACTTTAAGTGTGCCTGGTACTGGCTAACATAATTCCTTTTTAATTTGTAAAATATAAATTAACATTAATTTCAGATCATTTTAAAAATCAGCAAAATAATAAATGTGTAGATTTGAAAAGGGGGCGCAAGTGGTTTTTGTAACCCAGAGTGCAATCTATTGAGGGCCCTTTATTAGGATTTCAGTGGTTAGAGACAGTAAATGTACTGAGCCTAATCAATCACAAAATGTCTACAGGACTGTAATCACAGGATTTTTCCTCTCTGTAAGATGCAGTTTGCCAGTGGCTTGCCAGATGCTAGTCATTCCCAGATGTTTGTTCTCATTAGCCAAAGTGGAATGAAACCTGTTACTGCCTGTCAAGGAAGGAAACTGAAAGCAATGTAAATCAAATTTTCCAGCTCAGCCATGCTGTGTCAACAAAGAATGCCCTGGGCATTTCTTGTTGTTAAGGCTTTCCTCTGGGCTTGTCTAAATTTCAACCATGCAGTGCCCCTCGTGCTACAAGGGTTAAATGCTCTTTTTTGTCTAAAGGGATTGGAATAATACAAATACTTACTTTATTCCTTGCTACCCTAGCTTTTTTTGCTCTTCTTCTTCAAATGTACAATGCTGAACTCCTGGTCCTGCATTGTACATGATTGTATGTGATGCAGAACAGAACAGTGAAATGAAGAATAGTGAAATGAAGCAGCTTCAAGTAAATGGTCATAAAACATAGGGAAAACTTGCGGGATCCAGTAATAGGGTAAGTATTACTGCTTATTCCTATCTCCCTAGACAAAAAAAAGCTTTGAAAGCTATGTACTGCAGGGTGAGGGGCAATGCATGATTACATTTACAGCAGACCAGAGTTGGACTTTAAAGTCTTGGTCAAAACAATGCAGAGGCACGGTTTTGTGTATATAAAGCACATTGCCAATGCTCCATAACAACTTTACACAACTTTCAAGCACTTCCAGAACAAACAACATGGAAAGGCAAATTATTTTTGTATTACCCACTGTGGGAAAATACAAAATTCCACAGCTATTTTAATGATTCATGAATAATTTCTGGTTATGACACAAAAATCCCAAAACAGACTTTTAGAGCTTATCTGTAGAGTAGACTTTTCTCAATTTGTCACATTTTAGAAGAGCCCTTTTCCTAGAAATAAAATAACCCTTCATAAATCACACAAATTACCCTTTAGACAAATTTTCTTTTCAATGAAACGATATTCAGAGCTTCAAGAGAGCTCAAAGAGAAATGTCAAACTGTTTTTCCCATGCGTCTTGCGGTTTTCTGAGCTCTAATATCTATCTTTATGTAAACAAAACGGTGTAAAAACAGTAATTTACCAGATCCCTATTTTGCACAACATACTGAAACAATGTTGGAAATATGACTTTTCTTTGATTTTTTTCTACTTTTATGATGCTGTTGTAGTAATTAGTGGTTGAAACCCCTAGTTTTATCATTAATTTAAATCTACTACTTTACAGTAGAGAACTGCACAAAGGTGGGAGGTGTTAACCAAGAACTGTACCCAAGCATTGTAAATAATTCTTCAGTATGGCTGTGCCTAAACTAAACTTACTAATCCTTTTACTTTATTTACAACAATATGCATATACCCTAAACATGCTTTGATGTTTAATGTGACTCATGCCATTCTTTTTACATTACCATCTAACAGTACTTGCTTAAAGAGGCTGTTGTAAGCACTTCATCGCTCTAGATGGTAACTGTGAAAACTCTGCGTAGACATCAACTTTACCTTCCGAAATCTGATTTCTACTCCATGTCTGTGTTTAATCCCCACAATACATCATTCCTCCTTTCTCCCCTTCCTTCCTTTCCCGAGTGACTGGAATTATTATTTCATTTTTTCTATTGGTTGAGGTTCTTACCTTTTCCCACTCTGTCAAAACCTAAAAACACTGCGGATGTAAGGAACAAACTTGAAGCATTAACAGTGATCTCTTGTTTCCTTGTTAAAAGCTGAATTCTAGGCACAAAAATAAACACTGTTGAAATTCTTTTACTCTTTTACTTGCCAAAGGATCTATATTTTTGTTCACCTAGTCTTGAAATTTACACAGAAAATTAAAAATTATTATGCAAGAGCACAAGATTGCCCAGACTTTTCTTTATTGTAGTTATACAGCACAGTCTGGTCACCTTCCTGTCCCCAGCCTGTGATTGGAGGAGGGGGGATTGCAAAAGGTTGATATCAAGTCAAAATAAGGCACTTGCACTATCTGCATTTAGAATACATACATGTAAGTGGGTTAACCTGGTATTTCAGCTAATTGTAATATTTAGGAGATATAACATTCCCTGGGATCTTGCCAGAAAGATCAATACATCACCCTCGCCTAAACACCACAGGCAGAAGCAAAGGCAATGTAAGTATATCTGTTCATTTTCTTCTATTTTTACTTTAATGTCGCAATTTATAATGGAGGGCACTGATGTATTAAGCTAGTGCAAGTGTCGCTTTAATGATTGCTGAATCTTGGAAAATATATTTATTTTCTTTATATTTTGCCATTTCTGTTGCACGTAGATGATGGTACCAGTAAAAAAAAATGACTTTTTCCAGAATACTCTCTAAGAAGACATAACAAACTTAAGCTGTAACTTGATGAGTTGATCCTATTTTAAAGTGTATTTCCACTTTGGCAGCCAAATTAGGGTAAAATCTACTTTATATCTGTTACATGTTCCCACTCACATAACATAACTTTACATAATATTTTAAAAAGGCTGCTTCCCTTTTTACGTGTTGAAATATCTTAGGTATCTTTCCCCTTCTGTGTAATGTTAAAGTGACACTAAGCTTAGGAGTTAAACCTTAAAAATGCATTCAAGTACCTTAACTATTAACAAGAATGTATCTTATTTGTGTGTCACTCGGCTGTAGCTCCTCAAATCATCTCTGAGTTGGTGCTGACACTGTCCTTCCTTCTGGAGGGTGGCTTCTTTTGTTCCCCATGGTCCCTGTGTGTGTTGTAAAGTAGCCACCGCTCCAAGCTCACTCCCCTGAAGGACTTTAATCTCAATAAAAATTAGTAAACTAAACCTGAGATTGTAGTCTATGATGGGAGTGAGCTTGGAGAGGTGGCTACTTTACAATACACACAGGGGCCATGGAGAACAAAAGTAGCCATCCTCCAGAAGTAAGTACAGCACACATTCAGAAACGATCTGAGGACCTACAGTGATACACAAATAAGTTCAATTTATGTTAATAGTTGAGGTACTTGAATGCATTTTTAAGATTTAACTCCTGAGTTTAGTGTCACTTTAACTGCCCTATCTGTACTGTCCTGGCAGATTTCCTTATTAGTTATAAGTTAATGCACTTTTTCTTAGTTTGTAACTCGTTTATCTTCACACTGCCATATATTCTAAGCAACAGAAGATGCTTATAGTGTTCTATGTATAACCCTGCACCAAAGAAACAACTAGAAAGCCAAGGATTTTTGTAAACAACAGCCATGGGGATAATGAATGACATCATTGGTCAAATAGCAGGGGACATCATTTACACATTTTTTGCATTATTAAAATATTTTTTTTTTTTTTGTGTGCTTACTTATAACTTTTTGTGGAAATAGTTAAGGGGTACTAATGTCCCTACTCCCCTGGGAGATTTTTTGGGAGGTGCATGCACCAGAGATTTTAGTGTTGGGGGAAAGGTCCTCTTTAATGCATATTGAAGCAGGAGGGTTGGCATTGCAGCCATACGAGTAGCTGTTGCACAGCTGGAAGTCATTAAATAGCTGTTGTATTTTTCTTAGGAAATGTTTCCTTTAGGTTCCCCATATTTAGGTTCCCCATAACATTGTGTCCTTGTTTTTCTTTATTTGGTCTTGAAATTGCACCAAAGGATTCAGTACAGCCATCCAGAGTTCAGATGTCGGTGCTTCCTAAAGCAACTATATTAGAAACACAAAATCACATTGCTGCATCTAAAAGACTACTACACCAAATGCTTACAAATCAAATCACTGTCCTTATTGACATTCTTTTAAATACCACCAAAAGAAAGCTCTATCTGTCCCCAAAAAAGGGTATAAAATTCATTTCAGTACAGCGCTGCATGACGGAATAAATGTCAGTTAAAGTACCGCAGCGCTGAATACTGAAAAATGGCCTGGATGGGAAGCGGATGTCAACTGGTTAATTAAACACGAATGGACGAACTAAATATGCAATAAACACTGAAATGGACCAGAACTTTCCATCCAGCTTGGGGTCATTTGAAGGTTATGAATTTGACATTAAAAAAAAAAAATCACATATGGTGTTTTATATGGTAACAAATGTGCTCTCTTATATTGCAGGTTTCCTGGAAACATACTGTAGCTACCCTTTTCATATTTGGAAGAATAAAAACACTTCAACTGTTGACACATTACACATAGTTAAAGAACAGCTCTGGGAAAATCTGTATTAACCCTTGCAGTGGGGCTCCCCCCGTACTGCAAGGGTTAACTACTCGTTTTGGTCTAGGGACTCAAATAAAAAAAGTTATACTCACCCGATCCTCTGAGTCAGCTTGTTGTTAGACCGATCCTTCCAGCCTCTCTCCCCCTCCGCTGCAGCGGTCTAAGGTCCTCATGAGTCATCATGTTCTATATACTGTGTATAGGACGTGAGGATGCCAAGTGACATACTATCGCTGCAGTGTAAGAGGAGAGAGGTTGGAGGGAGTGCTGTGGCAGCCAGTCGGCTCTAAGGTTCAGGTGAGCATAACTTTGTATTGTTAGATCCTAGACAAAAAGGGGGCAGTTAACCCTTGCAGTGCAGAGGTAGCCCCACTGCAAGGGTTATTAAAGTTTTTTCCTGGAATTGTTCCTGAATTTTTTCTGTGTTATAATTAATAGGTACATAAAGAGAGGATTGCGTTAGTTGTCCAAGATAATAAAAGAATACATTTTGGGACTTACTACAAAACACATAAACAGCAGCATAGATAGTGTTCTACAAGGTGCTCTGTATAGATGCAAAGATGGATGCCCAATGCTGGCACTCACTGTGCCATATTACTTCTGAAGGCCTCTGCACAGATCTTCTTTTAGAGTAGCTTCTGATAATCCCACTCTACAGAATAACCCCAAGAAATTCTATTATATCTATCTATAAGATATATTAATATTTTTGTCAAACAATTTAGAAAATGTGTTTACTTTTTCCTTTATTGTAATAAAAAATAGGCATGTGAAAATAAATGGTTTTGGTACCTACACTTTAAATGTTTTAGTTACAGCCCTGATTATATATATATATATAGATATATATATAGATATATATATAGATATCTATATAGATATCTATAAATATAGATATCTATATAGATATCTATATATACACACACACATACTGCACCAATAATCAAACAGCTACAAGGCACTGGAATGTACACCAACTGTGAGTGTGTGTACGTGAAAAATAAATAACTAAATGTGCCGAGCTACAAATATGAGCAATACAAAAAAACAATAATCAGTGACTCAAACAAATGTCAGTGAATACAAATGGATCAGGTGTAAAGTCTTTCAATTTTCATACCTCTAAAAAATTTCCATATATATCAAAAGTGATGAATATTTCTTGTTCCTTCACCAAATGCACCACACCAGATATAGGGGTGCTCACCTTATTGGAAGATCCCAACAAAAGGTCAAATCAGGCAATTCCCTTTTTAACCAGGGGAGGGGGCCCTCACCTCCAATCGCTCACAGATGTCCTCCAATAATGTAATCAGACCAGCAGACAGATCTTTACATCACTTCTTTAGTAGGAAAACAATAACCTCCAATCTTTATCGATCTGTAGGCCTCCTCAGTATAGGATGTCAATACCAGGATCGTGTTATCCAAAAAGAGAAAGCAAACGGTACCATCCAAACAGAGTATGATTTATGAAAAGGAAATTACTCACATAAAAGCAGTGGGAACATAGCATGGAATCTCTCTAAAGGTGCCCATACACTGCACGATTCTCGTACGAGAATCGCGGGAAATCCCGCAATCGTACGAGAATCGTGCAGTGTATGGAAGGCGTGCAACCGTTTCTACTGTACGGTCGCACGTCTTCCGTCGAACCAGCAGGCTAGAAAACCCGCCGGGAATCGTACGATTCTCGGCGAGTTAGTGGCCTGCTGGTTCGACAACTGCTGAATGGGCCGGTGTGTGCACGCGCACACAGCCCGTTTGCAGTCATCTTAAGCCCGCCCCCTCATTGAAGTCATCGTAAGCCCGCCCCTCAGGGGGGCGGGCTTGCGATGATCGAGAGTACGATCTGCCTGTCCAAGATGGGCAGATCGTACGTTTTTTTAATCACTTTACAACCATCGCAAGACTTTGGTCTAGCGATGGTTGTACAGTGTATGGCCACCTTTACGAGTGTGTGCAGGAGTTTCAAATGACTGCGGCCATCAGTCATAGAGATCAGAGTGATGTCAGATGCTCCGCCCTATGCGCATTATGTCCAGCGTGACTTCATCATAGATCAGGAGCATCTGGCGTTCTAGATCACATATATATAGTCACATCTATAATCAGGAAACACTCCCACTTACCACCATTCACTGAATACACCAGACTGCCGATCTCAGGAATGGAAACAGTCAGCGTCTACCGTATACACTCTAAAAACATTTAAAAAAAATCTATCCCCATAGGAGAACAAATAAATACAAAAATAGGCATAAATTGCAAAAATATACATCTCATAACCCCTATATAAAAAAGCTAAGCATAAAATATATGACAACAGAATAAACGCACAACAGTGCATGTGGTACCCTGAAAGCCAGGGGCATGTACGTGGATTTCGACCTCAATTGCTTTATAGCCAATTCTTGAATTTTTCATTTTACACTTTATAGGCATATTTGCGTGGTTGTGGGTGATCATGCACGTGCACACACTCCTAAGAGAGATTCCATGCTATGTTACCACTGCTTTTATGTGAGTAATTTTCTTTTAATAAATCATACTCTGTTTGGATGGTACGCGCTATGGTGTTTGCTTTCTTTTTTTTTGGATAACACGATCCTGGTATTGACATCCTATACTGAGGAGGCTGACAGATCGATAAAGATTGGAGGTTATTGTTTTCCTACTAAAGAAGTGATATATAGATCTGTCTGCTGGTCTGATTACATTATTGGAGGACATCTGTGAGCGATTGGAGCTGAGGGCCACCTTCCCTGGTTAAAGCTGGCCATACACCTTACAATTATCTGCAGATTTTCTGAGGTCAGATGGAAAAGGTGCAACAGATTCCTCCATCTACACTTAACTGTGTGGATGGAGTAATCTCCACCTGGGCCAATCTGTTGCACTTTTTCCATCTGACCACAGAAAATTTGCAGATAATTGTAAGGTGTATGGGCACCTTAAGAAGGGAATTGCCTGATTTGACCTTTAGTTTGGGTCTATCAATAAGGTGTGCACCCCTATATCTGGTGTGGTGCACTTGGTGAAGGAATAAGAAATATTTATCACTATTGATATATATGGACATTTTTATAGTTATGAGAATTGAAAGACTACACCTGATCCATTTGTATTCACTGACATTTGTTTGAGTCACTGATTATTGTTTTTTTGTATTGCTCATTGTTGTAGCTCGGCACATTTAATTATTAAATTTCTTTGTAAAGGTGATACTCATATTATTTTCAGTATTGCACTGTCAAATATCTCTGGCCACTGATAAGACTTGGAGGAATTATATTGTTTTATCGACATACTTATCTGCTGCATGTCAAAGTGCTTCTTTTTTTTTAATGGACAAAGGTAAATTACATACAAGGCTTACCATGCTTTTTAATTCCCAAGGGATTCTTCTTACAATTGACTGACAGATTCATCTTTACAAAAGGGGCATGGGTTGATTTGTTTTATCAGCGGGGACTAACAGAAAATCAAAACTCATCAGCTGTACTCTAAAGACATAAAAAGCAAACTAAGCCTAACAGCTTATAGCTGTTGCTTTGCAGTCCAGGTCAAGACAGTCATTTCTCATCAAACAGCTCAGTCAAAACATACCATTCTGAAATATTTTGCTGTCACGCCAGATTTTTAGACTCAATACCATTGTTATTGTATGTAAACCGTGTGTTCTAATTTATTCATTGTGATTTATATTTACTATAAAATTGTCATTGTGACCTGCATATAATAAAGGCATGATTTTGGCAGGAGATATTTTCATTTGTAGATAACATGATTTCACAGTAACCAGCCAAACACTTAATAGCACTGGCATCCACTTTCTTAGTTGGTAGCCACTTGTTTTTCTGAAGCCAACAATAGTTTGTGCGCATCATGACACACGTGCTGTGCATTGTGATGAGCTGCATTCCCCCACAAAAGCGTTTTGCTGGTCACTGCAAACACTACAACACGCAAAGACTGCAATATTGTGACAGGAGCTTAGTAACATGTGGTGGTAAGGGTGGTTTATTCAGACAGCACCTTAACCCCTTAGTGACACAGATTCAGACAATGTTTTCACTTCTAGGGACCGGTGACATTTTGCCACTTTTGCTATGTGTTTGTTTAACCATAATTTCTATCTTCTTCATTCATTGCTCCTACACATATTATATACCATTTTTTTTAAAGGGCAAAAAGGGGTTTAAGTTTATGTGACATATGCATATAGAAGTTCTTATTTTTTGCAAGAAAATACCAAAAAATGGAAAAGAAAAACAAGTTTATCACAGTTTTGGTAATAAAAATGTGTACATAATTAGTGTAGCTAACAGAAAGTAATTCATAATAAATTATTGTATTTGTCTTTATTTATAGGGTATATCATATGTCTGTGATTTAAGTTTACTTTGGGAGTTATAGGTCACAAAATACAAGGAGTGAAATACAATTTTAGTGTGGAACAATTTTAGAATATGGTATGTTTGTACCGAATGACGGGATTATCCCGTCACTGGTTGATAACAAACTGAACGATGGTAACGGAATAATTCCGTCATCGGTCAGGAAGAGGTTAACACATCACAGCCCAATTTAGTTAAATATATGTGAACCCACATCGCTAAAATCTCATTTAAGCCTAACCATGTTAATGTAAATTCAAAAGTCATCTTTTATAAAACGTAGTTTTCATGAAAATAATACCTGGTAATCCTACTATGAAGGTCCTTGACTTGTCTTTTTTTGCAGTGACAACATACAGTCCCTGTCTGTTAGTTAATTGTGCTTCTGTATTGTTACTCTGTCACCTAAGCTTCTGGCTACTTCAATAAACATTACGCAGGCATGGTCCACTGTTGTCACCATCAGGAAACCCAAACAAAAGCATGCCGTACAGTCATCTGTAGAGTATATGTAAGGTAGTAAACTTCTGCAAACAGGCTAAGCAGATGAGCAGCAGTGAGATGCAAAAAGAAAAAAAAATAGGTGAAAAATATTTTATATACAAAAATGGTAATTTTTTATTATACACAGTGATATGGTTGACTAAATATCATTCAGATAGGCTCATACTTGTTTTGTCCAGCTCATGATATTAAGTAAGGCCAAATGCTGCAATGGCAAAACATGCTCACATTTTCCTGTTTGCAAAAACGCATCACCACAAGCAAAAAATATGGCTGTGTTCGGTGGTGGATCTCTGGCATGTATCTTACTATGGTTGATCGTGAAATGTTTTCCAGCACAAGTATTTGCAGAATGCAATAAAAACGGTTGACAGCTGTATAAATAAATCCACAACAAAATCCTGCCTTGTGCCATATTTAGAACTGGACTCCAGACAAAGAGCTAAACAAACAGCTGAAATACATACATGTGAAATGCATAACCTGCCAAAGGATTTGTAAACCTGTACAGCCAGTCCTGTAATTCAGGCACCCTTGCCAGACAGGACAGCAAGCTTCTGAACATCTCTGCAAACAGCACAGCACTTAAGCAATACAGTCTGGTCAAGGATCCACTAGAATGGACAGTGAAGATCAGAGAACATTAGAAACCATATATGAAGAAATCCAGAAATGCCAAGGTCTTATGAACTTTCATTTTTTAGCTGTATATGTTAGCTCTGGAAATTGGTAATGGTTTACAGTTTCAGGGAATAATCTCTTCAGATGGCATTTTTATTTTTGGTCCAAGTAAAAGTTTAGCATAATAATCCTACTCATTCCTATTCTTGTTTTGTAACTTAGGCATGCCACATACGGCCAAAAAAACTTTACCAAGTACACAGGGTGTGCGTAGCAGTAGCACACCCTCCCCCACCAGCAATTTCTGGTTGTCAAAATGACAGCCGTGACTTGTATACTGTATGCTGTATACATTATTACTAATGGGTTGACATGTTATGTGGCATATCCAACAGAAGAGATAAATTGAGTCATCTGCATATGTACCTGGTCTAGGAGGTATGATAGTACATGGTGTGCATGATATAAAAGGGGTAACTTAGAAGGAACACACACTAATGGCTTATGGTTTTATTTCAGCTTTAAACTTGTATAAACCATATTTCTGGAACCTTAGGGAATCTGCCATCTTCTATATTAGCCTTTATTCACTTTATTTGGATTGCTGATTACTCTATGCATATCCATACTATTGTAGAACCACAAGGTATATATTTTTCTGACCACTGACCAGACTGACAGTGTAGGGTCAATGATGCCACAGAAGAAAAGGCACTTTTTTGCATTTTCAGGGGCAGGTTGGAACCATATTCAAGGCTAGTAAACAGTATACCATGGATTTTTTATTGATCATGAGCCTTGTGCCTCTATCTAGACCTAGGTTTATGTCTGCTTTGAAAAATAACTCCAGTCAAAACTATTTTAATTTTGATTAGAGTGGGAAATGTGTAGAACTTCTCTCAATTGATAAGCAGAATTCCAGCTGTTTGCTGTCTATTTGATGGTTGTAAGAACAAGAAGTAAAGGGAAATCTCAGACAGAAAGAAACCCTTTTCTGAAGGTGGGGAGCTGTTGCATTTGCTGTGCCCCTGGATCGTGAGCCTCTGCCTAGCAACTAATCAGAATACATTTTTCACTAATCTGACTTTCGTAAACTAAAATCTGTTTGTTTTCAATGGGTTACTCCACTTTGGACATCGTTATTGCTGTTTTTTCTGTCTTAATAAATGTGCCTAATCAAATAAATCTACGTAATTGAAATATTAAGCAAAACAGAACTTTTAAAGAAGTATTGGGAGAATAAAATGTCCCCTTCCCAATACTTTGAGCCGGTGTGGAACACTGCAGGTGCCATATGCTGACTCTATAGATCAAAAGTATATGCGATCACAAACTTCTGATTGCTCAGCTCATGGTCAACTCCCTGCAGAGAGCAGTGACTGACAGTCACCCTTCCCCACAGGGATTTCTCCATCCTCTCTCTATTCAACCAACCCTCATTGGAGCGACAAACAGGGTAGGGCCGGGCATAGCTGGCTCTGCCTCTAGAGAGCCAGATCCAGCTGTCAATCAGGCAGTGGGGTGGATCCTGACAATTTTGTCTGGATCTTTCCCAGATGCAGTAAGGCTCTGTGCAAATAGCTGCAGTAGCCCACTATATGCTGACTTTGGGTCACAGGAGTACATTAGTAAATGTACTCCTGTGACCCAAAAGAGGATTAAAGCCAAAAACAAAGGTTTGGCTTTAGTTCTCTTTTAAGTCAACTGTACATTTAACTAAACCATTAACAGCGAGCTTTGAGACCCAGCATATTGCTATTGATTTAATAGTCTCGACTTGCAATGAATACGTTGCTATAACAAAGACACGTAAGAAAGCAGCTGAGTGCAGTCCCCTAAGGTTACTCTTAATGTCTACTGTTGTTTTCCTAGAACAATGTCTTTTTTCTTAAAGTCATGTTGATTGTACCTATGGTTTCTGTATGGTGAATCAATACACTTCATGCATTCAGATAAACTTTAAAACAATGAAAAGGCAAGTCGTGTTTTTTTAATTGCTAAATAAAATGGATTTAACTCTCTTTCATGAGCTGATATGTTCACCTAAGGCAAAACACTGTTGCTTATCACTTTGAAGATCATATACTTAAAATAAATAGGATTAGAATACTTGGAAAAGAAACCCATTATCTGCCAGGGAAAGAAAATAATTTGAAGACCAGAGACATAATGTTCTAGTGATGAAATGATGTACCTTTTATTAAATGGTAGCTCGCTGAATTACGGAATCAAAAGACCTAAGCAGAGAATTTCTGCACGCCTGTCCTCATAAAACCCCAAAAATATATTGTATTGTTTTGCTCAGTCTATTGAACAATTAGTATGACACCATAAACGCATATTGGCATACCAAATAGGAGAAATGGCTTTCAAAATATTTTTTACATAAGTTTCTGGGCCCATAGTAAGCCCCACCTGGTCTAAGTAGAAAAGGGGGATATCTAAGTAGGGGACATATCGTATTTGCCGGCGTATAAGACGACTCAGCGTATAAGACGACCCCCTACTTTTTGTGTTAAAATATAGGTTTTGGGCTATACTCGTCGTATAAGACGAGCATAGCCCAAAATAATGTTTAAATGCACCCACTAACATCCATGGCGGTATTCCCGAGTGTGGCTCGGGGTTAATTTTTAATACCAAAAGCGGTAACCCCGAGGCACACTCGGGATTACAGTCTCTTACCTTGTCCACGATCCCCGCTGTGTCCTCCGTCTTCCGCTGAGTTAATCACGGCAGGCTTTGTATTAATGAATACAGGCTTTGTATTCATTAATACAAAGCCTGCCGTGATTGGCTCAGCGCGGTATACTGTATGTAGCCTACATACAGTATACCGTATCCTTCGGTTTCTACCCAGCGTATAAGACGCCCCCCAATTTTCGGGGGATGTTTTAAGGTCTCAAAACCCGTCTTATACGCCAGCAAATACAGTATATGAATAATGGATTAAAATCTATTGACTATTTATTTAGAACAGATGAGGATATTAAGATTCGTAAGAGAAATAGGATGATTATTCCCATACAGAGTGACATTTTTTTTACCAGGTTTAGGCAGAAGTGTTCTATGAGTTTCCAAGGTTTGAGGCATGAATGGCTGGTCAGGAGAGACTAAATTATAGGTTGCAGACAGGCGTGCACGGCCTATTGCATTACGGTGTGCACACAAAAGTACAAACATATATAATTTTTTTTAATACATAGATACATACATACACAGACCTGAGGCATCCTGGATTCCCATCTCGTCAACTCTCCCTTACCTCTTCCAGCAGGGATGCAATAATGAAGCAGGGAGCCTGGCAGGTGGTCATGTGACTACTTGCCCAGCTTCCTGTTTGGATTGAGGCTTTTTTGTGAGGAATGTTAGTGGCAAGTGCTGCTGTGCTCTATATTGCTGAGCCAGTCACAGAGAGGTATTTGTGATCTCTCCACCGGCTCAGTGACTAAAAACACCGTGTTACACTCGGGGTGATTCGGATGTGTCCTGGCACACCCGGAACACCCTGTGCGTATGCCTATGGTTGCAGATGGGATGGGAGAGAGCTTCCGAAAAGGTTTTTTTTTTAAATTTGGAGGGATAGCCTTCCAGGCCAGGGCTCTTTCTTATCACCAAGGCTGATATGTCAGTTTGTACTTCTTCCCCAGTGAAGGGTCTATCTAGATGAGGGGTAGGCAGCCTCAGCACTCTAGCTGTTGTGGAACTACAAGTCCCATGAGGCACTGCAAAACTAACAGGCACAGGCATGACTCTCAGAGGCAGAGAGATTATGAGATTTGTAGTTTCAGCACTGCTGGAGTGTCGAGGTTGCCTGCCCCTGATCTAGAACCTCCATAGTGAATGTGGGTATGGATGGGAGGGCAATGTCAAAGATGTTTGATTATATACCCCTACAATGTTTGTTTAGCCCTACTCCGGAACGTATCAGGTCCATATCTGCAAACATTACCTTGATATCATATGGTTTAGAATAAAAGATCAGGAAATTTTGTATGTCTAAAGGGGACTATGATTTTCACAGATTAATTATTTATTCTGTGGTTCAAACATATCTCTCTGCAGCTCCCTTTATACAGTTGTGTAAACCTTGGATAAATGTACACCTGTGGGAACCTTGACATGTCAGGGGATATCTCAGGGGCTAATATTAATATGAAGGATCATTAATCAATTCCCTAGGTTGAGACATCAGTGAATTGATGCAAGAGTCATAATGTGAATTGTGGACATCATGTATCATATTTACTGTACATTGTAGACAAAGAATATTATGAATACAAAATGTGCTCTAGCCATGAGATGGGTTTCAACAGAATAGTAGTGGAACTTGTTGCTTAGTCTGCACAGCAGCCAAGAATCACAACCCTGAGTACCTGGACATGCACAGTTGACAGGTTTCTAAAGCACTGTACACCACCATGTTGCTAAGGACAAAATATGATAGACATTACTTTTGAAGTCGCATGGAGGAGCCAGCAACATGGGACCAGCAGTCAGGAAAATATCCACTGAATGGATATCCACTGAATGGATTCTAAATAGAGACTTTGGAACATTTCAGGTGCTACTTCAATTGAGTCATTCCTTATTTTTCTATAAAAACCTCTATTTTATTGTGCATAGAAGAGAAAATATTAAAACATAAAAGCTTGGGTACTTATAATAGGGTACAATTACCCTTCTAACTTCACCAGTTAGTATATGACATGGTAGAACTCTATAATTTCATTGTTCTTGTTACTAAGTCCTCTGAGGGTGAGGGTGCAGTTCTGATGCATTTCGCAGCCACCATAAACTGCTTCTTCAAGGAGATGTGAGAAATATCACTATAAATACAAAAGATGTGTATAAACAGCACACATTTACATGCAATAGTATTGCTTCAAAAAGCACTTCAAGTTTTTTACCTACAATTCAATCAACTTACATGCATTACATCCTCCTGGGGTCCCCAAGCTTATCCACTGAGCTCTAATGTAAGGTGGCAATTTACCATTCACACGTGTTAGTTTCTACTCCCTACCAAAGAGATCAAAAGGCCAATTATCACCCTTACCCATTCATCACAGGGCATAAAAAAACATACACATCACAGAAAAGCAGGAAAGATCATGCTATAAGTAGCCATCTACAGCATCTGTAAAAAGATCCTATCCATTACATTTCCTAGATAATGTCTCTATCTATAGTCAAGAACATCTGTCAAAAGCTTGTCTTAAAAACTGTATAAAAGCATCAGTGGATACTTTAGAAACTGACATTTTGCTTTACACTAGTAAAATGATGAAGAAATATACCTTCTTTTTATTGGCTTTCTCTCTCTGACCTTTTGATGTGGCAGATAATAAAAGAAAAGCAGTGAACAATATTTATGATTATTAGGGTTGCACAGATACCAAGTACAGTACTCGGTACAAGTACGAGTACATGTACCGATACTTTTGAGCTCCAAGACAAGACTAGAGAAAAATTCAAAAATTAGGAGTCAGCTGTCATTTGTAAGGAGCACACAGAGCTCCTGGGATTTGTACATCTCTGTTTTAATGTACGATTGTGTTTTTATAAATATAAATAAAGGGATGCACAGATACCAGTTTTGCGAGTACGAGTACTGGTACTTGCAGAGTACTTACAAGTACGAGTACTGATACATTTTTGTTTATTGTCATGTGACAGTTTTTCTAAATCAATACAAACGAATGATTTCAGGACAGTGGTGGAGTGCCAGAGCCAGGTCCAAGCTGCAACCACTGCAACCCTGGTAGTTCTCATGAAAATCCCAAGTATCTGCACTGGTACTCGAAAAGTATCTGTGCATCCCTAATGATTATTGAAGATCTGCACTGTAAACACTGATCTTCTGGTTGCTGTAAAGATACCAAAATGGTTTTCATAATAATCTGAGATTTATATTACATCATTGTTATACAATTAGATCATTGGTGAAGTAGTTGTTCTTGCCTTGAAGGCATTCAGCAAAGAAGGATATATATGGCAAGTAGGTGGCCACAAATCTTAACGTAATTAATGAAAATTGAAGCAAAGGAAACATGAACTTTAAAGCTGAGCTCCAGGATTACAGCTAAATACATAGATGAAATACATACATGAGAGCTGGTTTTCTGCCAAAGGATTTGTATTTCTGTTGATACAGTCCTGAGATTTGCACAGCTGTGCCACACAGCACAGACATCTCCAGCAGGGGAGGAGGCCTGATCATTGCTGCAGTTTCACTTTCATCTGTCCCATTGTGAGTGGACAGGATAGGAAAAGCAACACAATATAGCAACACTGATAAGCTCATCTCCTTTTCACTCTGCTCTCTATTTCTATTAGCATGCTACATACACTGTAGCTTGAAAGAGAGACAACTCCAAACAGTAGGAGCAACCAAATAGAGGACAAAAAGTCCCAGGAGAGATCCAACTGAGTGTAGTATTTTGTAGTGCAAAGCTATAGATGCATTTTAAGTAAATGTAGAATATTCTGACTCCGATCGTTGTGATAGCGAGATATATCCCTTGCTGAGACCTCTATGCCTGGCCTGTATAAGCAGATATACTCACTGCGGACAATCCTCGTCAGATAGCTGAACTCGTCAATACCGATTCATTCAAAAGAGGTGTTTATTCTTTAACATCAGGTTACAGCAGATGATAGGAACAGCAGTTGAACGGTTATAGTATTGTGCGGTCAGAAAATGATGCCTTTCCTCCGTACTGTGCAGATTACATGTGTGTCCTGTTACATGTGGCTAGTAGCTGTGCCCATGACCCAGGAAGTACTGCACACAGGAAGCAGGAAGGGGCTACACTAGGGGAAAATACATCGTCACATTAGGAATAATTACAGAAAGCATGTTTGTTACAACAAAAGGCCACTAGATGGCAGCATAGGATAAGACATGAATTTAGCTATGAGAAAATAGTTAGGCAAATCACACTATATAAATTCTAACCTATATAACAATGCTAATATTAACTGAGGCAATGCATCTCATATTCTATACCCCTGTTGGGGTGGCACATAGAAGAAAGAGTGTGATACTCACATAGATAGGCTGTGAGAAATCCCATTGGGGGATATCAAACAACCTAAGTTGCAAAAAGGCATGCTGGGAATATTTCTGTCTCTGCGCAGGATGGTCGCTCTCAATGCTCCTTGGGGTGGAGTTCGGATGATCCAAAGCTCGGCAGCTAGAGGGACCTATTGTGTATTAGAGGGATAAGACAGAAATGCCCCCAAAAAACGTAGGTGCAAGACAGCAGAGGCGCCCAGGTGGGAGAGATGATCATGTTTCTTCAAATTAGACTTTTATTCCATGATACACACACATAACTATCACAGTCTCAACCCATTTTGTGGCTCTATGATGGCCACTTCTTCTGGAGGGTGTAATGAGACACTGTCCACAAAATCTTGGGGGCGGAGCCATACCCATTGTGTGCTGTCATGGATTGGCATCAGGAAAGGAAAATTACCGATAGGTAAGTATACAATTTTCCGTTATATATGCACACATATACATACACACACACACACACATTAAAAAAACAAGGCTAATGTATGGTATATGTTATTAAAATACATAAACTAGAATCTGTGTCGATAAGGATAAAATATATGGAACACAATGAAGATATAGATATACCATTTTTGATGTGCTTTACTAGTGCTAAAAAGTGCTAAAAAGACACTGTAGCACACCTGATTGGCTTCTTGAGTTGCTCCTCACTCCCTCTTTCTAAACTCTGCTATACAGACTGTGCAGTAACTGTAACAGGCTGATACCACGTCAAATTCAGGTACTTACACTGCTTGCGATAAAAAAAAAAATGTATTGATGTATTAATGATTACAGAGCTACAATAATGTACATTTTATAACTGCCTGTCGTTTGAAGCAGAAGACCTGGTCATTTTTTTCTTAACCCCTGCAGTGGTGTTATCCCTTTCATTGCAAGGGTTAAGTGCTCGTTTTTGTCTAGGTGCTGAAAAAAAAGTTCTACTCACCTGATCCTCAGAGTTGTCTTGCTCCAGTCCCTGGAGCCACTCTCCCCCTCTTCTGCATTTGTCTAAGGATCCTTGAGTCATCACGTTCTATATAGAGTGCATAGGACTTAAGGACACTGAGGAACACTCCAGTGCTGCAGTGGAGAAGGAAACACACTTCAAGGGACTGGAGTAGCAGCCAGCCTGCTCGGCAGTCTGGGTGAGTATAACCTTTTTTTTTTAGCACCTAGACAAAAACAAGCACTTAAAGTGACATTAAACCCTCAGATTTTTTAACATAAACCAATACTGTAATGTGTGTCTTACTGTAATCCATGGTAGTTTCCCTTCTCTTTGCGGCTCTTCCTTTTAAATCCTCATGTCTTCTCATGCTTGGGGAAAACTTCCCTTTGCAGCTCAGGCCTCTTCCTGTAGTGATGGCTCAGGTTACAAACCTATACAAACCTACACACAGACACCATATATCCATTCCTGAGACAAGGCAGTCTGCTGCAAAACAGAAGTTCTGCCCAGCATGAGAACAGATACAGATTTAAAAGGAAGAGCAGCAAAGAGAAGGGAAACAACCATGGATTACAGTAAGGCACACATTACAGTATTGGTTTATGTTAAAAAATCTGAGGGTTTAATGTCACTTTAACCCTTGCAGTGCGAGGGGTAGCCCCACTGCAATGGTTAAGAAAAAGTTTGCCCGGAGTTTTTATATTACTGGCAAATGTACAGTAGTTGCAGTGAAACATTTCTGTCATTCAAGAGCCCATTGAAATAAAAAAAAAGAAACTAGTCCTGACATTCTACAACATCTTTATCTTTTGAATTATTATAAACACAATATTTCAAAAGTAAAATCTGATAAATCTATTAATAATGAATTACACAATCATTACTGTTGATATTTATGTCAGTGTTTATTTTAGTGAATTTTAATAGTTTCTTTCCACAAATAACATTTTGCTGGGAACTAATGATATTATCACATGTACACATCTTAGCAGGAAGAAATTATATTTTTGACATGTACATTTCAGGATTTTAGACTAAACAGGATGAACGTTCTAAAAGCACCACAAAATGTAATTTAGTACAAGACATAAAACTGGATAATTCTTCTCAGAGAAGATGGTTACGATTTCATAGCCATATGCAGAATAATACGATTTATAAATAATTATAGAAACTTCTTGGTCATTATATGAGCTACAGATTAAAAATACAATTATAGTAATAGCGTAAACTCCCTGTTATCCGGCATCCAAGGGAATTGGTAGATTCCGGTTAAATTTCGTTTCTGGTTGCTTGAGAGCTACTATTATAAATAGGTCTAACTGATGCCATACCCAATACTATACCATATCATAACATAAACTCTGTATTGACTTCATAATAATATTGAAATGCAGTAATCAAAAGCAAGTTAAGACACTTAAGACATATAGACACACGATCATTTCCAGGATAATACATGCCGCAGATCAGCAAAGCAGTGAGTACAGAGGGGATTTGTTTATGGTTAGATGAGAGTTCTGGTTAGTTGAATACCGGAGAACTAAAGGTGCCCATACACCTTGCGATTATCGTGCGATAATCTCAAGGTGTATGAAATGCGTGCGACCGTTTTTACTGTACGGTCGCATGTCTTTTGTCAAACCAGCATGCTAGAAAACCCGCCGAGAATCGTACGATTGTCAGCGGGTTTCTAGCCTGCTCGTCCGACAACTGCGGAACGGGCCGGTGTGCGCACGCGCACACTGCCCGTTCAGCATTGCAGTCATCGGAAGCTCGCCCCTCAAGATGGGCAGATCGTACGAGCTTTTAATTAGCTCACGACCATCGCAAAATTAAAGTCTTGCGATGGTTGTGAGGTGTATGGGCACCTTAAGAGTTTACTGTATCGAGTTTATTTATAAAACTTCCACCCAATGGTTGTTTATGGGGATTTCCTATACTCTTCAGCGCCATCTAGAGGTGCTAGTGCAGTATGAATGGCATCTGCCCAGCATATTGTTTTATAAATAAACCAGATTATTTTATTTAAAGTAATTTAAATGTTTGCCTTTTTGCACATAGTTCACAGCCCAAAAAATGTGAACCTTAAAGCCCAACTGTACTATCAGGCTGCATATACGTTAATGAATCTGCCTATTTTTATTATTTTTAAATTGTAGCAAAGGTTAAAAACCTCTGTTCTGGCAGTGCTGGAGAATCACAGCAGCCCAGTTCTCTGACATGCTTTCCTGAATACTGCTCAGGGAGCCACATTGATTAGAGCAGTGTTAAGCAGCTAAGCACATATCAGCACTTAGCTGATAAGAAGGCATATTTATTACCATATCTGTAGCCTGACTACATTACAGTAATACATTAAGAGGGTTCAATTGGGCTCAAAGAATATCTAAACTTAAAGCTGGATTGTAACATGTGTGCAAAAGATGCCTTGGCAGAGAAAGGGTTGAAGTCCAGAAACCCGCTAAGTACGTTGATGGGCCACAATTCAAGGATTCCATCAGGGTCAACTGATTATAGGTTAAAAAGAAATCTGTTTTTTCATAAAGAGAATGATTGAAGTATCTTTACATATACACATATACAGGGCTTGAAAAATCCACTCGTCCACTCATTATCCTTATCCAGGATAACTGCAAAACCTCAGATACAGAAGAGTAGAAAAGTGACATTCAATATTCATACCTGCAGTAGACTATAAACTTCTTAGTGCAGATCACCATTAAACTCTTTTTTTTATTTAGGACCCCACAGATCAGATGCTTTAACACCTCCACCAACCTCTGCTCAGAGCAGATTATCTTTCATTTACCAGTGTAGCCCAGCCTCCGAAAGCTGCTGTTGCTTGTGATGCAGCGAGCGTGGGCAGTATCTCTGCTGTACACTCCTATATAATGCTGAATCATCCTTGTCTAAATTACAACCTGAGTTGTCCCTTGAAGTGGGCTATGGCCAGGAGTTGGAGGCAGCGGACAGATGTGACTGCACTTAATGGAGTTGTAAAGTCCCAGCATATACTATCCTGTTATACAAAAGTATTGTAATAGGGATACATACTAAAATTGTTTGTGATAATGCAATCAAAGCTTACATGAAAAAATACCTTTTTATGTAATGAGTGCTGTCTTCTGCCTGCCGATCACTTTCAACAACTTCCTGGATTCCCAGTGTGCTTTGCATCCCTGCTGCTTGATGTGATGCAATCTCAAATTCTTAAGACTACATAGAAGTGGAACTTATGGAAATGCAATATAAAATTACATATTTATTTCTAGTTTTTGACCTTAGACACCCTTTATGCCTCATTCACACTGCTTAGAGTCGGCCCGTACAGATCTGTGCGGTGTGCACATACGTGTCGGGACATTCCCGGGAAGGACAGGTGCTGCGTGTTATTGTATGCAGCAGCCTGTTCTTCTCTATGGGAGGACGTGGCTGTATGCCGCCGTACGCTAACCCGAACTGCACATCCGTGCGGGTGTCCGAGTACAGACACCCACACTCAAACGGATGTGCAGCTCGGGTGAGCGTACGGCCATATCCTCCCATAGAGAAGAACAGGTTGCTGCGTACAATAACACACAGCACCTGTCCTTCCCGGGAATGTCCCGACACGTATGTGCACACCGCACGGATCTGTACGGGCCAACTCTAAGCAGTGTCAATGAGGCCTAAACATTAATATACAATATACACTTTGACTTGTTGCACTCCTTACCGAAAGTCCCTTGTAATGGGGCGGGTGCTTGCAATGACTGCGGATGGTGCCGCAAACATCAGCAATATATAGAAATATCACCAGCACACAAAATCCTTTTAGGATAGCAAAATGTCCATTTATTTGCAGTTCCTTGTCAGATAAACAAGTGCTTTCGGGACCGCGCAGGGTCCCTTCATCAGGCTTAGCATTCAAGCTAACCCTGCGCGGTCCCGAAAGCACTTGTTTATCTGACAAGGAACTGCAAATAAATGGACATTTTGCTATCCTAAAAGGATTTGGTGAGCTGGTGACATTTCTATATATTGCTTAAAGTTAATGTAAAACCTACCCTATGAACTTCTCTTATTTGTCTGATGTGGTCTGTTTAATATACCATCGGAAGCATTTTGTTATATCTGATAAGGGCAAGAAAAAAAACAAGCTTTCCTGTGTCCAGTGCATACATACTGTACTATTACAAAGAGCCCTCCTAGTTCTTATCTTGGAGTACAGAATGATTAACCCTTATGTTGTAGAGATTTAAGATTGGGAGTTGCTAAGTAGTTTAGCAAAGGACTTACGCAAAAGGACTTAGGAGCAGAGTGCTTTTCTGGCAGATCAATGGGTATTTTCTGTACTTCTATGCTATTCAAAGGGATAAGCTAAGGGGATATGTGCATTTATTACAGGGAAGTACTGCATATTTTTTTTTTTTTTTTTGCATTGACATATGTTAATATGACTATAATTACCTGTCATGGAACTATACCAAAGGAAAGTAGAACACATAAACCAATATAATGTGCTGATAAGTTGTTCATTTTTGCACATAGTAACATTTTCTGTTTAGATTTCTCTCATTACACTCTTCTGCTCTCACATTTGTTTCATACTCAAGATGAGAATTTCTTCTTCAAAGAGCCAGATCAGGCATCTATCATCGTATGTCTTCGAGTACTGTTAAAAATGAAGTTCTGCTTTTACTCTAGTGTTTAACATCTGTGGAAATTGATGTTCTCAGGAGAAAAGATTATAAGGGTTATTCACAAAAGGGTGAAGAGTTTGGAGAAGGCAGGAGAGGTAAACAATCTAGGACAACATAGCTGATTTGGAAAACTTCTCCAATTCAGCTAATTTTCCAGATCAGCTTTGTTGTCCTAGATTGGTCACTTCTCCTGCCTTCTCCACTATTCTCCTCCTTTAGTGAATAACCCTGAATGTATCCATACTGGATGCCATGCCCGCTTCTTCTACCTAACCTTATTCTTGCAGCAGTTTATATTTAAAAATGCTTCATTATAAGAAAGTTCAATAAAAATATTATTTAATGCCAAGCACCTGATTACATTATAAGAATGATTTCTCAAATAAGGCACCAGGGCCTTGGATTTATTGTACTTAAAAGGCATGATCTTGTCTCCAGGACTTCTCTCATCTTCTGGAACTCCCTGCCCCAACCTGTCCAGATATCTCCTTGAAAACTCATCTCTTCAGAAAAAGCCTATCCTACCTCTACCTAACAATTAAACTTTTACTTTCTCAAGCAAAGCATCTCCATACCTATCACCTTTTGGATCAGTTGTTCCTCTCTTTTAGATTGTAAGCTCTCTTGATCAAGGCCCTCCTAACCATCTTGTCTTGAATTGTACTGCAGCTGTTATGTCTTCTGTTACCTTGTATTGTAACTCTTATGTTTTCCTTTTATATTGTAAAGCACTGTACAAACTGTTGGCTCCTGCATAATAATGATCTAAAACATGTTGAGATCTGCCACTGTTGAGAAGATAAATTGTATTTTTTCTTTTGGATAGAGTGGGAAAAGATTGAGCTCCTCAGAGTTTGGATTCTAACCTTACCCAACTCTACTAAAAAAAGCACAATGTTTTCTGTCTGTGTCGCTGCTGGAGGTTTTCCCTCATTACCTGGCTGGTAAAATCGTTGTCGCTGGTGCAACAAGGGTTCATTCAGACTAGCCTCAAAGTAAAACACAGTGTATGTACCATACTGTCCACTCAGTGGCAGCAGTGAGCCAAAGTTTCTTGCTTACTACAACGCAAGGCACCGTTTGGTTCTTTTATTTATTTTGGCGTGTACAAAGAGCACATGTCTCTGCTCAGCAGCGCATTACATTGTGCTGTGGTGCAGTGACTTCCAGTGGCAGCCCGCTGCAGCTCACATCACACCTGCCTTGTGGTGTAAATGGGGCACATAAAAAAACAATTACTGTATGTTCTATTTGCCCTAGTGGTGACTGGCATTCATTCGGTGTGGAAAATGCCAGTCCCTGCTATATGTGTGTATGAACGATCCCTAAGGGAGGCACAATCCCTTAAAGAAAAATGCCAGGAAATGTTGTATTACCCTTGCAGTGAGGCTACCTCAGCACTGCAAGGGTTAACTGTTTGTTTGTGTCCAGGTGCCTGGCTCTGTCATGTTGGATGTGATGTCAGCAACCCCAGTAGACTCAGAATTGTCACGAAAGTGATACTCTACAACATTCCCCTTCACACCTCCTCCTCAGGGGAGGAGTGGAGATGCAGGGCCAGCACAGACAGTAATTAGACACTCACAGAAGAAGGATAAGACGTGCAAGAAGGGAGGGGGCTGTGCTAGGCAATAGACTCTCCTGTAGTAGTCACACTTTTTAGTAAATTCAAAGGCATGAATACAAAATAATTTATAGAACAGAAAAATGCCACATTGGAGCAGACAAAATCTTGAGCAGTTGCCCATAGTAACCAATCAGCTTCTCTCTTCGGTCTGTTCAGTTAAGCTTTGAAACTGAAAGAGAGATGCTGATTGGTTGCCATGGACAGCTGCTCCAATTCATGTCCGCTCCAATTTTGATGAATTCCCCCCCATTATTTTTCTGTTTTCCTTCAATTTTGTTAAATTGGTGACAGGGTCTCTTTAAATGGATCGTTGCAGCATGTCTCTAGATCTAACCATACACCCATCCCAGAAGCATTACTGGCAGTAAAAGCTGAAGGACTCTTCACTGGGAACTTAAATTGTCTGTCATGGCAAAATTTAAAAAAAAACCTATGCAGTACATCTCGGCAATACATGAACAATTCCATGTATTTTATCCTTTTTTAAGATCCCAAAAGTGCAGAAAAATACTTGTTGATCTGCCAGAAATGTCAAAAGGTTTTTAAGCTATTTCAAATGCTTAAATTGATTTCATTGTAATCAAAATTAAATTGAGTACCATGGGTGCTACTTTTAGTTTTTTGCAGAATCCGCTGTTCCTCTGAGTCCTTGCTTCCTGTTTTAGGATGGCCCATTTCCCTTGCAGGGTCTTATGGAGCTACCCTTCTGTGTGCTAGTAAGCTGTGTGCGTCTCCACAAACACACAGACACAGCGAGGCAAGCCACTCTCAAGCTCCATGCTCCGATCCCCCTTCGTCATCACTTCCTTCTCCAATCTAGTAGATGGACAGTTGCTGGTCCTTGTGATCTTGTATTGGACAGAGAATTCAGGGAAGCTGATCTGAGAGAATTGGAGCCAGTTGAATGGAAACATGATGGCTGTAAGTGTTTGGGAAAACATATAAAGAAATACTTTGCTGTGCAATGTTTATTTGTTTGATCTTGATCAATATTACAAAAATAGTTTGAGAGTTCAATATTACTTTAAGCCTTCTTGTAGGCTGACAACACACAGCGTTTTTGTACACTGAGTGGTGTCAGCCTGGTCCAGAGGCTTGTGCTGAGCTACTCAGCCACTGGCACTCCCAGATCTTTACAACATAAAGTTTTCCTGTAGTCCAAGATACCCACTAGGACGGCTTAACAGACTATTTGAGATAGCACAGGAAGTCTGCAAAGGACACAGGAGAGCTCTACATTTCTGACAACATCAACAGGTTTATTTTTTATTTTGCACTTATCAAACACATATAACAAAATGCTCCCAGTGGATTTTTAAATGGACCAAATACGAACAAATAAGAGAAGTTTATTGCTAGGCTACATTTACACTGTGCAATTTGGGATTCCTGACAACATTTCCCGTTTAGATGCCATACCCATTCAAGTTAATGACCGGGTGGCAGCAGCGGCATCTGTAAGCGGTAGTCCGCATGTTATCGTATGTGATATAATTACATGAGGTTTGGAATAGATCATTAATCTTGGAGGCATTTATTGTGCGTCCAGGGATAGTGATCTATTCCATACCGCATGTAATCGTATCACATACAATGACGTGCGGACTGCTACTTACAGATGCAGCAGCTGTTATTAACTTGAACGGGTGACAGCAGCCACATCAGAATGGAACATCTGGAATTCAATTCACAGGAATCTCTAATTGCCGAGTGTGAATGAAGCCTCAGGGTTTACATACAATTTAAGCCCTCCATATGCCAAATAAGCGATTGTGTTGGTCCAAAAGTAAACTGAAAGTCTAGAACCAGGCAATACATGCCGTTTGTGTTACTTTAATCATTTTTCAAATCCAATAGAGGCACTGTGTTTGCCTACAGTGATGCTTGAGGGCCTATTATAACATGCCATGCCTGTGATTAGTGTGATTTGCAGTTTTTTTGTCCAGTTTGTTTGTTTGGGAATCTATTTAATTTGGCCTGACAGAACACTTAAAGACAAATTCGCCAGTAATCAGACTCGATGCATCTTGGCATTCATTTGCTAACCTGAAGATGGGCAATATTATCATACCTTGCACCCCCAGCGAAATAAAGGACTGCTTTCATTGACTAATCCTAGAGAAAGCTTGCAGCTCCTCTATTGTTATTGTATCTAGTCATTCTCAGTCTTTGCACAAAGCACAGTGTTTTGTACAGTTGTTTTATTGGTTTTCAAACCCAGCTGAACTTTCAGTTATAATTGTATGAATAACCAAGAAAAAAAAATGTAATATAATATGACTCATCAGTTCTTGGATGCAGTGGCTGCATTACTTTTTATTTTTTAGGCTAAGAACGTCTTCAGAAAGCAAACCAAACCCAGTCCAAACCTGAGCTCATATGAACATGGAAGCTACATGGGCCCCCTGCCCAATCAGCTGCGGGTTGAGGCATTCCCCACCCTGCAGCTGGCCATAAACAAAAGGGTGGGATGCGTGTACTGATGTCACTTGCTTTAAAGGGGCTACAATGTCATATTAGGTAAATGTAATTTAACTAATATAGCCGTGTAGCCATATAAGATCTATGACATCACTGCACCCCCCCCCCTTTCCTTGCATCAAACTGTGGGGGAATTCCCCACCCACAGCTGATTTGGCAGCACAGAAGGAGCTTCCTTCTGTGTTCGGGGGGAGCTCCTTCAGCTCCTTCTTCGTTCAGAGAAGCTCAGGTTTGGTCTGAACCTGAGCTCATTCCTACTCTTGATCTTACCAGAAATGCATTGTCCTTGGAACATCTTGTGAGTTAGACTAAAAGCACAAACAATGTTATCTTCCTTTTGTAAACTTCTAATCCTCCCATCTTCCATGTAATCGAAATGAAGAGAGGTAAACATGTGTGACGTTTAGCCTTGGTGACAACCATGGATACAGTAGAGTGAGTGAGCGTAGCCACTGTATCCCAGGAGGTGCGTTATTCACAGAATTACCAGGTAATAATAAAGGAAAAGAAGCTGAAAAATAGAAAACAAATGCCCCTGTCTCACCTAAGGATGGTAAAAACTGCAATACATTACATTTCAGTTTTTTAGTTTATATCAGTAAAATACATTCTGAAAGTTCAAGGTTGGTTACCTGTGATATGGAGCAGGTATTGGAGTATACAAATTACATGAATTCCAGCCAGGGTCATGTACAGTACAACTGTGGGCTGGTTTAGTAGTGGTGCATGGTTTCTAATTATCAACCATGTGGAACACACAGGGAAACTTACAGGATTATTCACAAAAGGGTAAAGAGTTTGGAGAAGGCAGGAGATGTGAACAATCTAGGCCAAAATAGCTGATTTGAAAAAATTCTCCAATTCAGCTCCCTTTCCAAATCAGCTATGGTGTCCTAGATTGTTCACTTCTCCTGCCTTCTCCAAACTCTTCACCTTTTTGTGAATAACCCTGTTAGTTTTTATATAATAACATGACAGCAGTCTCTGACAGTCTTGTGTAACATGATGGTTCTCTAGCAAAACATAGAGTAACAGTTCTAAGACAGTAGCAGGTCTTAAATTATGTATATTTTGGGTGATGGTCTACTGCAAGGGACTCAGCACTCCAGCTGTTGTAGCACTACAAGTCCCATTAGGCATTGCAAGACTCAGCCACAGGCATGGCTTCCAGAGACAGGATGGGATTTGTAGTTTCAGTACAGCTGGAGTGTCGAGGAATGCCTACCCCTTGTCTACTGTGACAGGCCAATGCGCAGATGGCTACCCGATTCCATTAATTTACAAAGTTAACTGAATGTTGCAAAGTGGCCAACCATGTATCTCAAGTAAAATGTTTCTTGCAAGACTTGCTGATAATGGCAAGAGTCACACAGGTCACGGAGAATGTGCTCTCAAAATATTTACCTGGTCTTCAAAGGGAACAACCATTAAAACCCAAAAACAAAAATGTCATATATTGCAGGTTACCAGTCCTTAAAGTGACATTAAACCCTCAGATTTTTTAACATAAACCAATACTGTAATGTGTGTCTTACTGTAATCCATGGTAGTTTCCCTTCTCTTTGCTGCTCTTCCTTTTAAATCCTCATGTCTTCTCATGCTGGGGGAGAACTTCCCTTTGCAGCTGAGTGCCTCTTCCTGTAGTGCTGGCTCAGGTTGTGAACCTACACATAGACACCATGTATCCATTCCAGACACAAGGCAGTCTGCTGCAAAACAGAAGTTCTGCCCAGCATGAGAAGAGATACGGATTTACACACATTACAGTATTGGTTTATGTTAAAAAATCTGAGGGTTTAATGTCACTTTAAGTTGGCCATACCCTGGTAGATTTTCATACGCATAATTCCTAAACAAAAACCATATTCACTGTTAAAATGTTATTTGTTTGAGATAAACCATTCTGCTCCTCTAATTTTTTTATCATTGGTTAGACCCCAAAAACTTTTAGAATGAACATTTTCATACAAACGTTTACTGGTGTATAGCCAGCTTTAGATGCGGTGGCTACATAAGCTTTCTTTTTTCAGTCTGTTTTCCCTTTATTTATACTTGGTAATCATGCCATAAATAACACACTTCCCTTCTCTTCGCACCTACACTCTTTTCTCTATGGAGAGAGCCATGGTTGTCACAGACTGCACTTCAAACATGTCTACCTTTGACCATCGCCATTAAACAGTGGTTTCATGGGACTAGTAATACTGGTTCAAGAGATTGATATTCTTGGTTCTTGTGCACACTTAACATTTGGCTACGACCATTTGCTTACCAAGAAATATAACGAGTGGAATCTCTTTAAACATATTTAGGCCAATCAAACATGTTTTATGATGTTCTGTATGACAGATAGTAAGAGATTAGGTAATTATTTCCCTCTTTAGTTTGCAAATTTCTGTCTGAATTGCTACACCATTGGCTGCTTTCATATTTTTTATGCTTTCAACCTATTTCCCTCTGTAGCTATTTAGATTAACCGTAATTAAATCTCTCATCACAGTCAAACTGTACATTGAGTTTCTCCCCACTGTTTTCAATGCTTTTTCCTATGGTTTATTAGTTCCAGAATCAATTTAGATGTACAGTACATATAAGTGCTGTAAATGTATTTGTTGTAAAGAAAGGCGATTTGCATACAAAATAGAGCTTTCAGAGGGAACAAAACTCCATTTAATACAGCCACAGTCGTGACTTTTCAGTTAGAGATTTTAGGGACAGCATTTTGGAATGCATTTAGGTTATGTGGGCTTATTCTCACCCCCATGTCACATATATTTCAGCTTTCTTTACTAAAGTACTAAAGCTGTCATGGAAAGCCACATAAAAATTCTAAAGCAGGACAAAGAGCAGTAAGGACTTCGCTACACTATAGTGACACTATTGCCAAGAATGCCTGCATTTACTGACAGAAAATTTACCAAGTGGACTGCAAGGCTCTCAGTTGAGGAAATGTTTTCTAACTTTATACTTCCCAGCCTAAGTAGTTAAAATGTAAATAAACCTAAAAATAAAAAGTCATAATAAAGTAGCTTACCTTCTACGTTTTAAGCAGCTGCGTATCCTAGGGTGACACTTCCTGAGCAGCTTCCTGAGCAGCATTGTCGCCCAATAAAGTGTACTCTCTCTGGACTCCAAGCTGACATGCTGATACACCGAAGAGTCCATAATATTTAATTCCATTTTACTAAATTATCCATTGAGGTGATCATCAGCTCAGTTTGTAGATACTTTTTTATTTTTCAAAATAACTGCTATTTATCTATGTCATTAATGGACTCTAGTGGATGGATAACACAAGAAAGTGTGTCTAATCACTTTAATCACATGGCAATGAGCCCCAGTGTGCATGAAACAATGTGCTTAAGCTAGAGCTTCTTGACCAATTTTGCGTAGCACAAACACGACAATGACTGCTGGTGAATAATTCCTAACAGTAGCAACTGATTGCTAAACAATTAGAACAAATGGTTCCCTTTGGTCTACAAGAAGTATGTAGTAGCAATTTATCACTCATGATCACACAATACTTCTGTTATGTGCCATTAATTGCTGCCATTTGCAAATTATGTAGCTTACACCATACTTCTATCTTTTTGGGGATCAACTTCTACTCTTAGCTACTAATCATTAATGATGAACCGTGTAGCCTTAACTTAATTGTAAGCTGTGCTGTTTGACTAGATAACTATCATAATGTGGCAACTTACCTTAGAGTATCTAAACCCAAAAACAAAAAGGTAATATATTGCAGCTTATCAATCCTTAAATGTGTTGGCTGCATTAGTTTACTTTTTTAGGCTTTTTTCCCTTTATTTTTCCTTTGTGATCCGGCCAGTAACACACTTCCTGCCTTAGGTCGTCTCCACTCTATGAAGGAGCAACAGAGCCACCCTTGGAAGGTAGCATTGTCAACCTGTGGAGAGGTTACCGTTAGAATTTCTAGCAGACTTAGATGGACTTAGAGAACTATGTGGTCAGGGCTTTTCCCCATAGTTCTCCTAAGGGTAACGGGAGGACACAAACTAGCGTCCTACCGTCACCCTAAGCTCAGTATACCGCGAGCTACAGCTTGCGGTATACTGAGACACCGCAGCTGAAACGGATCCTGACAATTATGTCTGGATCCGCCCAGCTGCGTGAGTGACAGCTGGCTTTGCCTATCTAGAGGCAGAGCAAGCTGTACCTGCCCCCTCCCCCGCTCGTTCTGCCAGTCAGCGCTGGAGGTAGCAGGACAAAGAGCAGTAAGGACTTCGCTACACTATAGTGACACTATTGCCAAGAATGCCTGCATTTACTGACAGAAAATTTACCAAGTGGACTGCAAGGCTCTCAGTTGAGGAAATGTTTTCTAACTTTATACTTCCCAGCCTAAGTAGTTAAAATGTAAATAAACCTAAAAATAAAAAGTCATAATAAAGTAGCTTACCTTCTACGTTTTAAGCAGCTGCGTATCCTAGGGTGACACTTCCTGAGCAGCTTCCTGAGCAGCATTGTCGCCCAATAAAGTGTACTCTCTCTGGACTCCAAGCTGACATGCTGATACACCGAAGAGTCCATAATATTTAATTCCATTTTACTAAATTATCCATTGAGGTGATCATCAGCTCAGTTTGTAGATACTTTTTTATTTTTCAAAATAACTGCTATTTATCTATGTCATTAATGGACTCTAGTGGATGGATAACACAAGAAAGTGTGTCTAATCACTTTAATCACATGGCAATGAGCCCCAGTGTGCATGAAACAATGTGCTTAAGCTAGAGCTTCTTGACCAATTTTGCGTAGCACAAACACGACAATGACTGCTGGTGAATAATTCCTAACAGTAGCAACTGATTGCTAAACAATTAGAACAAATGGTTCCCTTTGGTCTACAAGAAGTATGTAGTAGCAATTTATCACTCATGATCACACAATACTTCTGTTATGTGCCATTAATTGCTGCCATTTGCAAATTATGTAGCTTACACCATACTTCTATCTTTTTGGGGATCAACTTCTACTCTTAGCTACTAATCATTAATGATGAACCGTGTAGCCTTAACTTAATTGTAAGCTGTGCTGTTTGACTAGATAACTATCATAATGTGGCAACTTACCTTAGAGTATCTAAACCCAAAAACAAAAAGGTAATATATTGCAGCTTATCAATCCTTAAATGTGTTGGCTGCATTAGTTTACTTTTTTAGGCTTTTTTCCCTTTATTTTTCCTTTGTGATCCGGCCAGTAACACACTTCCTGCCTTAGGTCGTCTCCACTCTATGAAGGAGCAACAGAGCCACCCTTGGAAGGTAGCATTGTCAACCTGTGGAGAGGTTACCGTTAGAATTTCTAGCAGACTTAGATGGACTTAGAGAACTATGTGGTCAGGGCTTTTCCCCATAGTTCTCCTAAGGGTAACGGGAGGACACAAACTAGCGTCCTACCGTCACCCTAAGCTCAGTATACCGCGAGCTACAGCTTGCGGTATACTGAGACACCGCAGCTGAAACGGATCCTGACAATTATGTCTGGATCCGCCCAGCTGCGTGAGTGACAGCTGGCTTTGCCTATCTAGAGGCAGAGCAAGCTGTACCTGCCCCCTCCCCCGCTCGTTCTGCCAGTCAGCGCTGGAGGATCGGAGCGGGGAGGGAGGGAATCCAGTCCCTGACCTCTGCCGTGACAAGATCGAGAAGTGAGCGAACGCCGGTATGTGTTCGCTCACTTCCCAATCTACTGAGCCGACCTGTGACAGTTTCATTGTCACAGGTCGGCTAGAACTATGAGGATGAGTGGAAAGCGCTCACCTCATGGTTCTCCTTTAACTAACAAATTAAATCTGAACACCAACTAACACTTTAAGTCGATATAGCAACAATTAGTATTTTTTCCTTTTGGGATGGAGGTTTTATATAAATGGATAAAAGATGACCATTGTAAGCACCCCTGTCACTGTAAAATGGCTTGTCCCAACTGTCTAACTGCCATTTCATTGTATAGCTTGATCTGCTAAAGGAAGTTGAGAAATACAGACTTAATTACTTAGAAAAAAAGCCTAAAAAAAACGAATGCACATCTAGGGATCGGTAAGCTGTAATATATCAAAATGTTGGTTTTGGGTATAGATATGCATTGTTTTCCCATAGTTTTCTTCACAGGTTGCAGACCCTGAAGTCCTGGGAGCTTTGGACACGGATACATGGTAGACCACAGACTCAGACTAGTGCTGCCTTCAACAACCAATCCGATTCTTTCCTTTATTTTTCTAGTGCAGGTTATAAAATGAAATTACATTTCAAGTTGTTTTTTTTTTCGCATAGTGACTATTGTATTTAAAAATCACTTAGGAATTTAATTTCATGTTTTTATAATATAATTTACATAATTTACTTTATTATTCTAGAGATCCGCTGAAAAGTGTTTTGATGAAAGTAATAAAAGGTAATTAGTGAACTTTGAGGTGTTCTGAAGAAGCTATTTTGTAAACAAATGACGTCTGCAAGGTTGTATCTGAATGCATTCCATGTTCTAATAAATTCTAAATGTCTCTTGGCTTTTGTGTTTAAATAATGTCTATCGGGAAGTTACAAATATTTGTGTTTTGCTGACACCTAGCTGCTGATTCTCAGTACTGTATGTTACTTTTAGGTAACTTTTTAATACTTCTTTCATTTTATGTATAGATAAAACAACTTTATGTGATTATGTCATTATCAATTCTGCATCAATTTAGTGCGCATTACAATTGAAAATGTTTATTTTAATTACAAAACACTTCAAAAAGTTAAAGGGGAGCTAAAGTCTCACAGTAAAACATTTTTAAGAGTTAGAGGGTTTTTTTTTTACTCACCAGAACATGCAAAGTCTTATTTGCCAAAAAAAAGTCTTAACAATTTTTATTTTTTATGTAAACTGCAGGATGCCAACAATACAGCCAGGAAGTAGTCGTAGATAACTTTATGATAAATATATACAGTAAATATGATATCAAATCTTTATGATTTTCTGTCAGCTAATTTGTTCCTAATTATCTAAATGTAAATTTATACCAATTTATTTTGAGGTCATACTGGTACCTAATAGAGTTGGTGATGACGATGAAGAGGATGATCATAGTCTGGCGAATGGGGTGTATAGAGTAGGGATGCACCGATATATCGGTCGCGAAACATATGGGCCGAAAATGGCCCTTTTGGCAAAATCCAAAAGTGCCATTTTCTGGCCGATATAGTGGTGCCTCCGTGATTTCTCTTCTACCTGCTGGGTGCTGCTCTGTGTCCCAGGGGGAGGAGGGAACTGTGACAGGAGGCTGAGCGCTGCGGGAGGAGAGTGCTGTGAGCGGCCGGCGTCTCTCCTCCCACACTGCTCAGCCTCCTGTCACAGATCAGAAGAGCGGCAGTATGGGCAGAGACAGCCATTGCTGTAACCGGAGGCTGAGCTCTCCTCCCGCACCACCCCACCCAGTCTCCTGTGACAGCGTGTTAGGATGGAGAGCGGGTACAAACACTCAGGGATCAGTGATCACTGAGTGTTTGTAAATAATTGAGGACAGGGTATGTTTACTGTGTCCTTAATTATGAATGGAAAGTGATCTACATCACCTCCTGTTCATTCATGATTGTGGATATAGTACCCCCCCACATACTATCTCCACAAGTTATGAATGAACAGGAACACTCAGTATAGAGGATTCTTGTTCATTCATAACAGGGGCTGCAGAAAGAGTGAGGGCTCTGTGTCCTCAATCTCTTTTTCTATTTTAAAAGGGAAATATTAGGGGTCTGTTTAGACCCCTAATATTTCCCCGAAGCACCTAAAAGTAAAGTAAAAAATAAAAATATTTGATAAAAAATGAATAAATAAACAAATTAAAAAGTTTATAAAAAATAAATAAAAATAAAATATTTTAAAAAATGTAACATCAAACTATACATACTGCTGTGGGAATGTACAGTATGTCATTCAAGCGAGGCTGGTATTAATGAGGGGCAAACTGGGCAATTGTCCATAGCCCACAGTGCTTTAAGTGCCTTATTCCAGTGGCAGTAATTTAGTATTACAGCTATATCTGGTGTCTAAAGTGTCATACTTTGCAATGCCCACAGACCTGCAATGACTTTGTAAAGCTGTAATACTGTGTGCCTACTCCTCCATTTAGATATCTGCATTTGCATGGCTTCTGTTTTGTCTTAAATGCCCATATACTGTATGCAAAAGTCATACCTCCTAGAAACCTTCTAGTGTTTGCGAACAGTATAGCTTGACAAGATTCACAGGTAGCTTATCTCTTTGCTAAGATGCTGTTGAATTCCATGTAAGTTTACTTCACCTCAGTTCCAAAAGTGCCATTTTCTGGCCGATATAGTGGTGCCTCCGTGATTTCTCTTCTACCTGCTGGGTGCTGCTCTGTGTCCCAGGGGGAGGAGGGAACTGTGACAGGAGGCTGAGCGCTGCGGGAGGAGAGTGCTGTGAGCGGCCGGCGTCTCTCCTCCCACACTGCTCAGCCTCCTGTCACAGATCAGAAGAGCGGCAGTATGGGCAGAGACAGCCATTGCTGTAACCGGAGGCTGAGCTCTCCTCCCGCACCACCCCACCCAGTCTCCTGTGACAGCGTGTTAGGATGGAGAGCGGGTACAAACACTCAGGGATCAGTGATCACTGAGTGTTTGTAAATAATTGAGGACAGGGTATGTTTACTGTGTCCTTAATTATGAATGGAAAGTGATCTACATCACCTCCTGTTCATTCATGATTGTGGATATAGTACCCCCCCACATACTATCTCCACAAGTTATGAATGAACAGGAACACTCAGTATAGAGGATTCTTGTTCATTCATAACAGGGGCTGCAGAAAGAGTGAGGGCTCTGTGTCCTCAATCTCTTTTTCTATTTTAAAAGGGAAATATTAGGGGTCTGTTTAGACCCCTAATATTTCCCCGAAGCACCTAAAAGTAAAGTAAAAAATAAAAATATTTGATAAAAAATGAATAAATAAACAAATTAAAAAGTTTATAAAAAATAAATAAAAATAAAATATTTTAAAAAATGTAACATCAAACTATACATACTGCTGTGGGAATGTACAGTATGTCATTCAAGCGAGGCTGGTATTAATGAGGGGCAAACTGGGCAATTGTCCATAGCCCACAGTGCTTTAAGTGCCTTATTCCAGTGGCAGTAATTTAGTATTACAGCTATATCTGGTGTCTAAAGTGTCATACTTTGCAATGCCCACAGACCTGCAATGACTTTGTAAAGCTGTAATACTGTGTGCCTACTCCTCCATTTAGATATCTGCATTTGCATGGCTTCTGTTTTGTCTTAAATGCCCATATACTGTATGCAAAAGTCATACCTCCTAGAAACCTTCTAGTGTTTGCGAACAGTATAGCTTGACAAGATTCACAGGTAGCTTATCTCTTTGCTAAGATGCTGTTGAATTCCATGTAAGTTTACTTCACCTCAGTACTGTACAGAGGATGTTTTTTAGTCTTTTAAAGTGAAAGACGTCAATTATTTTCCTGTCTGATTCAGTCCTGTCTCTGCAGTGGTAAAACAAAACTAACTTCAGAGCATTGAGAAACTGGGAGTGTCTAACTATGGATTGCACTAACTAGCACAATCATTAGAGAACATACCAAAGGCACAAAATAATATAAATAAACAGGATGCTTTGGCAGCACAGCTCCTATGACTTCCTTTGTGGTTCTGTCATGTAAATTGACATGTGACAGTGCCACATTGGAAGTTGAGGGGGAGGCACTTTCTTGGAAATTCTTCTGGGCGCAGCGCTGACACAGGTCTGTAGTAGGGTAACACCAATGATTTTCATGTGTGTGTGTGTGTATAAATACACATACCGCTATGACACCAGCACTTTTAATATGTATGTATGCATGTATATACATATACTTATTTTAAACATTGGGGGCCTTGCTTTGTTTTTTTACCCAGGGCCCTTATTTTAAAATTGCCCAGGCATACAAGGCAGCTTGACTAAATTGAAATGTACAGTAACTGCACCAACATCTTTTATGTGAAACATCATTTGAAAAATGCAGTCTTTCCCTTCTCCAAGGGGGGGGGGGGAAACACAACAATAAGTTGCTCCCCACAAGATGTCAACAGAAAGCCCCTATCCTTCTCTTTTTCTTGTACGTGTATCTGTTGTTTTTTACAGACTCTTGCCTAGGGTTCTTTCAGGTATTTGTTGAGTTTGAAGGTTGCCTGATGTTTCTTCTGGATTAGGCCAGCTATGATTGAGGATCTGGGCTACTTGCCAGGTATTTTCCAGAGACCCTCTCCTTCACACTCACCCTTCATCATGGAATTATTTTTTGAGCAGTTAATTGCTCGACTTATCTAGCTTTGCATTATTCATTTACAGTTCAATTGTCTGATCGTTTTGTCATATTCAGTTGTCTGCTTGTTTATATATAAATGTATTAATATGCAAATGAAATGTGTTGGTTGATGAAAGTGACTAGGATGATCCCGGACGAGTCCCCACATGTAGCGCTCATCCCCGAAGGAGCCACCAGAATAAACCGGGTCATCCCTAGTTGGTTTTCAGCTGCCCCAATAGCATTTAACCGCCCTCTTCTAAAGCCCATAAAACTGATATCCACTCTAGCAGTACAATGCTGAATAACTTATTAACATCTTCAATCTGGGGAAAGAGGGTATAGGGATCCTAGACATCTAGGGTACAACAGACATAGACCTTTTTAGCATCTCAGTTAGATCCATTTGTAGATCATTGAATAGGGATTTGAGTTACAGATGAGCAGGGAGTGAACACGAATCCTCAGCAGGAGAGACACCAGCCATGCTCCTGAGGTCCTTTTGGTTCCAGTCACCTCCAGTAGCCATCATCTTTCCTGGGTCACCTCCACAGGCCTTCTCCATAATTGAGGCCTAGTGAAACTCTTCCTAACCACCCCAGGCCTCAGGCCCAGCCTGGGGGTTGGCTGGACAACCTTGTAAATAAAGTTTTGACATTAATTTTGATATATTGTAAGCATAAGTAAGATCTTTTTTTTTTACTACCTTTTGGCATTTCCTGTTTGGATAGGGTTTGTGGTTTTTGCTGCTCAGACATGTCAATTATAGGTTATTATGGAACCACTATGGGGGAGATTCAATCTCCCCAATAGTTTGGGAGCCCCCATATTTATGTATATATAATCAGAGTCATGGCATATACTATAACTCCTATAGGTATCTTTGGACGTTTACCAGGTACCTCCTACTCGATCATTCCTGCATACTTTCCACTCTCTCTGCCTCCTGGCTGATGGGGGATTTTCCCAAACATGTAGACTGACTCACCATGAAGTTCTCAAAAAATGGTATTCACTCAACTGTATTGGATTGCTTATAGTTACTCAAATTGTGTGTGTTTATTGGTCAAGATGTTTAGTTGTATTGATTTGTGTATTTGTTTATTATGTAAATATCACAGGCTGCCTCCTATCTTGCTGAAGAAGCTTTGATGAAGCACGTAGAAGGCTGGACCCACTGCACATTGATGCATGATATAAAGATGAACATTATGATTTAAAAATATGTTATATTTATGAGAACATTGATGAAAAAAAAGAGGTTGTCAGCTGGATAATATTATATATAATGTGCTTGTGTGGTCCAGGGGGGTGGCATGCCACGTGATAAGTTCCAACGTTATTAAAATGGGCTTAACAGCTTTTATGATCCAGGTGCAATCTTCTGCGGAACTCCTTTGCTTTACTTTACTTCTTCCACCAGGGGGCAGCTCCAAACTCCAGGTATGTCTAGTATTTAAAACAGTGAACACAGGAGCGCCCCATATAAGTGTAGACACATTTATTAGTGAAATCTTAACAGATGATACTACTCACAAGAGTGGATCAATTCAAGTATGCATAAACACACTCCTCTCAGCAGGAGCACATCCGCCCATCTGTTGCATGGTTGACGTTTCAGGGGCACGCCCCCTTCCTCAGAACCGCTGTTTCCCTGACAGCCCAGTGAATAAGAGCTGTGAATGGCCAATCAGAGCGCCTCCTTCATCATCCAATCAGATTGGGGATTCCCTCTCACTGCCCATCACTGGAATGAACTGCCACTACTAGAATTCACATCATCGCGTGCCCCCCCCCCAACTGTCCTGCAGCCGGCATATATAATCCTGTCAGCACATGTACCGGTACCATATGGCCAGCAGACAAGTCAGACACATAGTCACAGACCCCGTATCTCACTTGGGAGAGCAGCTAGATGGTCTGCATCTCTGCCAGATGCAGACCACACAGCTGAGCCGGCACTCAGTTCCTTTCAGCCCACAGGATGGATTAGTAAGGTCTGGTCCAGCCAAAGGTGCATATATGATATGATTACATGCAGTTAGAAAATAATCACTCTCCCTGGATGCACGATTGATGTGTCCAGGGATAGTGATTGATACCTAACGGCATGTAATTATATCACCAACAATTACATGCAGTGTTCCGGCATTTACACGCAGTGGCTGTCACCTGATCATTAACTTGAACGGGTGACAGTTGCTGCATGTAAATGGCAGATTGGCGATTTCTGCTGCAGGAAAATGCAAGTTCCTGAGCAGGAATCCCTAATCACACCTAAACTTACTTGTGTGAATGGAGCACTATTGTGTTTGTATTTCTGGCTGTGGGTGTATTATTGTGTGCATATTTGTCTGTGTGCATATTTCTGTTTGTGCATATTTGACAATGTGCGTATTTCTATGTGTGTGCTTATTTCTGTGGGTGGGTGGGTGTGTGTTTCTCTATGTGCATATTACTGTGTGTGAAAGAATGTGTGAATCTGTTGGTCCTCTATGATTAAAATTAAAACCTGTCGGAAGGAACACAAACATATACTGACCCTGCACACACATACACATCTATACATACTGATATGACACACACAGAAACATTAACACACATACCGACATGCCTCACAGAAATCATGACAATACACACATGCAAACCCATATACTGACATTGCATACAAAGAAACCATCACAAATACATATGCTGACATTACCAGGTGAAAATAAATGGACAAAAGCCTAAAAAAATGACAACTTATGCAGCCACCACATTCAAAGACTGGTAAACTGCAATATATTACATTTGTTGCTTTTGGGTTTAGATACACTTTAAACATCACAATAGTCACCGATGTCTGCAATGCTGTCCTGAGTTCTCGCAAATGATCTATTCAGCAGCTCTGATTGAGCACTTCCCCTGGCTCAATTCTATAGATGCTTAACTAGTAGTCCATCACTGGAGCCATTTTTAATTTTTTTTTTATTGTTTATCCGATCAACCGATTAATCGAACTTAATAATCGGCTAACTAATCGATTTTGAAAATAATCGTTAGCTGCAGCTCTATACCTAATGTTATTTTTTTGTGAATGGGCACCCATTGTATTATGTGGTGTGCTTCCATGCTACTGTCACTCCTCATAGTAGTTTACCTGTCATGTTCTATTTTTGTTTTACTGAAGCTCATACATACTGATACAGTGCTGAGCTATTTTTATTAGCAGAGATGTAACAATATAGCATAATTTATGAGCTGCATAGACAGAAATTACAGATGTAGTGTTCTCCCCTGCTCCCTGCCACTCTTCATTATAATTATAACATGTGAGTGACAGGCAGAGTGAAAATGTGCCCCATAATCCAGCTGGGCCCATTCATAAAATATTGTATAGTAAAATCTACTCCTTTCTTACTGTCTGACTGGAAACTTTATTCCATCAAATATACAACTAATGAACCTGTACTAGTTCACTTTTATGTGCATATTAAAGGAGAACTATGAGGTGAGTGCTTTTCACTCACCTCATAGTTCTAGCTGACCTCTGACAATGAGACTGTCACAGGTCGGCTCAGTAGATCGGGAGGTGAGTGAACACATACCGGCGTTCGCTCACCTCTCGATCCTGTCACGGCTCTCTGCCATGACAGGGGAGGGGCGGGGACAGCTGGCTCTGCCTCTAGATAGGCAGAGCCAGCTGTCAGTCACGCAGCTGGGCGGATCCCGGCACAATTGTCGGGATCTGCTTCAGCTGCGGCGTCTCAGTATACCGCGAGCTACAGCTTGCGGTATACTGAGCCTAGGATGATGGGAGGATGCTAGTTTGTGTCCTCCCGTTACCCTAAGGAGAACTATGGGGAAAAGACTTAACCCCATAGTTCTCCTTTAAGAGCCTGCAAGCTCTGCCCTATTTCTCATAGTCTGTGCATCGAGAATATTCTCACTTCACCTTTTACAAGGTGAAGTCTTTTTTTGTGGAAAGATAAACATATAGCTTCGCAAGTTTAAAAATAGTGGATGAGCAATCACTGTAATATAGCAGAAAATATGAAGACTGCAGGACACTCCATGAAGAGTGCTAACTATTGTACCCTGTTTCCCCGAAAATAAGACCTACCCAGAAAATAAGGCCTAGTACTATTTTTGGGAATTGCTCAAATATAAGACCTACCCTGAAAATAAGACCTAGTTGTTACCATTCTCAGGGCCGGTGGTGTCATAAGGGGGAATGAAGCCAGCGCTAGAGGAAGCGAGGCATCAGCGGAGGGAGCAGAGCTGCATAAGCCGATGCCTCCTCTATAGCGCCGGCTTCTGTCACAGGCGGAGTGATACCAAATGCACTCCACCTTTGAGGAATTGATAGTGAAAGTACGCTTTGCTCATTCTGGCCAGCGATTAGTTAGCAAATTGCTCTTGCCCTGATCACCATATTTTTGTACATGAATACATGTAGACTTTTCTACATGAATAAGTGTAGATTGTTGTACATTAAAAAAAAATTAAAAATAAGATCTACCCCGAAAATAAGACCTAGTGTGTTTTTTGAGCCAAAAAAAATATAAGACAGTGTCTTATTTTCGGGGAAACACGGTATGTGAAAAATGTGCTGTTGGCGGAGGTCGCTATGGATGATGGAGTTATCTTTATCAGCAGCTGCTAGTTGTGCTTTTTTAAGATGACTGAGAACGATGATAATAAAGATGATTGTGTTGATGGTTTCAGAGACAGTGGACCTGTGACTCTCATGCTGCTCGCCATGCTGTCAGCAGCTACAATGATCCCAGGCTTAAAAGTAGGGATGTTCAGATATCAAGTACCGTACTTGGTACAAGTACAGATACTTTTCCTGCTCCAAGACTAGACTAGAGAAAAACTCAAGAGTTAGGAGGCAGCTGTAATTTTTAGGGAGCATAGGGAGCCCCTGGGATTTGTGCATCCCTGTTTTAATGTATGATTTTTGTTTTATAAATATCTATATATACTTTATAAGCAGAGCCGATACTGCCACTAGGCAAACTAGGCAGCTGCCTAGAGCGCACTGCTGCCTAGGGTGCACTGCTGCCTAGAGTGCAGCTTTGATCACTCACCCCACCATGGCAGCCCCTGTCTATTTCAAATTGCAAAAGCCAATAGCAGGCTAGATATTGCACCCACCCACTGAGAAGAGGAGCGGAACTGAGAGGCAACTTTCTCTCAGGTTCGCTTCTCTGCTCAGTGGGTGGGTTTTCAATAGCCAGTAGGCTATTGGCTATTTAAAATTAAATGACATCCACCTGTTGCCTGCGGAAGCTATCCGGCAGGAGAATGGGGCCACCTGCGCGGGGGTGGGGGGATAAGGGGTTGCGCTGCAGGAGGGGGGCTGGAGTGGTGCAAGTAGCTGGTCTTGCCTAGGGCGCAAAATAGTCTAGCACCGGCCCTGTGTATAAAGGATGCACTGATACCAGTTTTTCAAGTACAAGTACTGATACTTGCCAAGTACTTACAGATACAAGTACTGATACATTTTTGTTTATTGTCATGTGACAATTTTTCTAAAACAATACAGACTAATGATTTCAGAACAGTGGTGGAGTGTCAGAGCTAGGTCCCAGCTGCAACCACTGCGACCCTGGTAGTTCTTGTGAAAATGCCAAGTATCGGGACTGCTATCTGAACATTTCTACTTAAATGATATTCATGGTCAAAAACAAAAAATAAATATGTATTTTCATATTGAAGTTCTATCCCATTCCTAACAGCCATATTGATTTAGAAGTTTGTAAACTTATTAACGGAAGATGCCCATAGAATGTGCTTCCTCAATACGCTTCCATAATTTCACTGAGCCCTGTGAATATGCACTTCTTTGTGTTACAACTCACAGAAGCCTGCCTTCTGAACTACAACTCAACATCTGAACAATGTAACATTATAATTGAAAAATCAAGATTGCATCACATCAAGCAGTAGGGATGCAAAGTACAATCCAGGAAGTTCGTGAAAGTGATGGGCAGATGGAAGGCAGCACTCACTACATAAAATGATGATGTTATAAAAAGATATTTTTTTGCTGGGACTTTCAAACTCTTTTAAAGAGAAGTAAGGTGAGATGCTGAACTGAGTGGGGACACACACATTCCTGTAAAGATCACAGCACGTTTGCACCATGCAACACAGAACCCTAAGGTAGTGTCATGGGGGCCACATATTTTTTTCCATCAGGTCTTCTGCGCATGCGCGGGTTGGCGCACTGATGCGTCTTTGGTGCATGCGCAGTTGGCGCAGAATTCCTCTTGCGGCAACGCGCCATTGGCGCATGCGTAGTAAGCCCTGGACTCTTACAGGTAGCAGGAAAGGACCTGCTCATGTGTCCACTATAGGAAAATTACTAACAGGGGGGATTCAATAAGACAATAACCAGAAACAAAGGAGTAAGTCATTGGAGTCTAGTGTGCTTTGAATGCAGCAGTTCTTACAGGGAAAACCAGATCTATAACTGAACTGAAGCCATAATCTAAAACTCCCCTGAACAGCTGAGCAAATATCATCAGTCGCTACATACGGTGGACATAATTGCTGCTATAGGTGATTCTACCAGTTGCATGTCTTAAAGTGGACCTTTTCCCCCTTTTACTATAAATCATATCAGCATTAATCTCTGCATGCTGATATGAAATCATCTTACATTAGTTAAATTAACATATTTTGCATTTACTTATATTTACTGTTTTTCCACTTCCTGGTTCTTTTAGGCATTAGTGATGTAGCCTGTACCTAAGTAATGCATCCTGAAAGGGTTACATCAGTAGTGTTTTGCAGGCAAATTTCATCTGAAAAGTGCAAAAGCGTGCACGATCTGAAATGAATTTTTCCCCTGAGATAATGTGTATAGTCACATGTCCCAGAGTTCCAGGAAGTGAAGATACATTAATCTGCCCTTGGTAAAAATGGCCACTGTGAGAAGAATGGGGAAGAAAACAAAACTATGGTATGCATAAAAAGCTGGCAATTATCTAGGAGCATCTGTTTATAGATTGCCATTACTAAGCGATTCTAAAGGTGAAATTTTAAAGACAAGGTTAAAGTTCCTCTTTAATACCAGAGTTCATATATTTGTTTTCAGACTGAACTGTAAAGTGTTTTCAAGTAGACATGAAAGGGTACAATTGTTTCTGTGTAATCAGTTTAAGCAGATTGCATTAGTCTAGGGTCACACCACATTTTAAGAGGTATTCATGCAGAAATCTAGGTAATTCCAACGTGGCTACATATTTTTAATTGCAACTGTAACTTTATACTGAAATCTAGCCATCCAAAGACAGAGCACGTGCAGCAACAGGCGGTGTATGGGCACACACTATTGGCAGACAGAATATTATTAACATTAGACCAACTCCTTAGGAATTATGTTGGGATCCAGGTGAAAAGTTCATGTGAGTGGAAATGCAAGGTCCAAAAAGGTTAGATTAAAAGGTTAGGTTAAAACAGACTTGTAACAACAGACATACAGACGAATGGCACACCAATATCACGTGATAGAAAAACACAATATGCTAAAATAAAAAGTAAATAATGCACTTACAATGTGCCAAGTGGAAAATCCCCATATAATAGCCTTATTATCCTAGTAACCAATACACAACACAGGTAGGACATCAAACAAACCCAAAGGTCTCCACCTAATACTGGTACAAAGAGGTAGAGCAAGAACACAGACGATCTCCCAAACCTCCTTTTTCACTTTTTCTACAGTGGAACAGGGATCAAGAGCACCACATAACCACATTAAAAGTGGCCATTCGTTTCGTTCCGAATCAAAATTCGAACAAATTTTCCGACATTCAGACACATCCGAATTTCCAAATCCCAATGCATCCAAATGTGTACGAATCCAAGTTTCCGAACTTCGGATCCCGTCCGAATTTCGTTCAAAAACTAAGCTGAATCGGACATGTGACTTTTCTGGCCAATCAGATGTGTCTTTCGGATTAATGCATCTGAATGGGTCTGAACACAAATTTTCGTTATGGCACAAATTTTCGAAAGCCACATACAGTATATACATATAATACTAAAGCTGAGGCTCCTAGACTCTAATGGCATTCGGGATCCAAATTTCCGGATTGCATTCGGGAGCTCCAGAATGCCATTCAGGTCTACATATACATGTACTGTATATTGCTCCCAGACTCGAATGGCATATAAATAGTTGTACACCTGGGGTGAGGGGCTTAAGGCAATGAAGTGCATCAAAGGGGGGCACATGGCAATAAAGTGCATGAAAAAGGGGGCATGTTTCATAACTGAAAATCAAAGTGTATCTAACACGAAAAAACATATTGCAGCTTACAAGTCTTTAGATGTGGTGGCTGCATTCGTTTTTTTCTTTTTTGTTCAGGATTTTTCCTTTATTTTTGCCTGGTCATCCGGACAGTAACACACTTCCTGTCCTATGGTGGCAACACTCACTCACTGTACTTTTTTTAACACAGGGGCAGCATTGTCATTCTAGGCTGCTCTCCTGATTATGACTACCCTATCTCAATACAAATTAGTAGAGATTGTAGTCCATCCCAGCAGTGGTTTTGGAGCGGTGGCTACTTTACAACACACACGGGGACCATGGGGAACAAAAGTAGTCACCCTCTAGAAGCCACAGTATCAGTATGAATTCAGAGATGATTTGAGGATCTACAACTGAATGCTATTAGGTAAGGTACTTGAATGCTTTTTTTAAGATTTAACTCCTGAGTTTAGTGTCACTTTAAGTAAGTGAGGCAATGCATACTTCCAAAGGAGGTTCTAATCATTAGCACCTAATTTGGAACTCCAGGTTCTAATTTCACGTATTTTAAGTGGTTGTAAATGTAGAGTTGTACTTAATTTTGTCACATGACAATTGTGCATTTTCATAAATTTAGATTATGAGAATGAATAGACCATGTCAATTTTAAGTGTAATTTGTTCATGTATATCTAATGCTTGTCTGTTTAAATACATTGTAAATGTTAACAATTTCCATAGGGTGTACTTACTTTTTCACATGCCTGTATTTGGTCACTGTTTAGAGGATCATATTACTATAATTTAGCCCCCTGTAGGCCTGCCACTATCAAAGCACACCACTATTATACTTTTGTTTCGCCACTGTGCACTAAGTACACCACTATTAAATCTTTGAATTTTACTTTATTCAGCATGCCGTTATTATGCCTTATTTTTCGCAGTGGCACGCTATATACGCTGCTATTAAAACCTTTGATTTGATATTATTCAGCTTGCAGATAACTCCCCCCTTTTTCCCATTTTTTTTTTTTTTACACATGACTAGTACTTATTTAATTTTATTATTACTACTGAAAGTAACTTTGATGTATAGAG
>NW_017306369.1:2338531-2351400 GCF_000935625.1 Nanorana parkeri | reverse complement strand
GGGGGGGGGGGGTTAAAAAATAATCCTCCTGGGTGTCAATTATTCTAGGTACGCCACTGGCAGCGGAAGCACTGTTTGAAGGTATGAAGAGAGGGCATTTCTAATATGAAAGTAAATCTATAAAAGAAAATTGAATGTGATTGTGTAAGCAATTTCAAATTATTGCTATATCCCGATCTTTGAAAACCTTTGTTCTCTAATTCAAAACTTGAGAATTATATTTCTATGTAATAAAACACAAGGAACATAAGAAACAAAAGCAATATAAATTAATGGCAGGGTTCTGTTTACAAAGAGATAAAAATAGAGCTTCTGTCATTAAAAGCTTAAACATTCAACAAGGAGTTCATTTTAATCTCTTTTTGTTATGAGCACACAAAGCATAATCTACACTATTCAAATTCACATGAGAGTTTTTGTACATAATCCCATTACCCAAAAACCGGTATATCCACTTCACACACTAGTCTGTGTAAATCAAACTGTAGTCACTGGCACTTTAAACTGTATTTTCACTTCCTTCTGTGTTTCCATAAAATACAGAAAAATAACAGCATTGTGCTGGTTAGCAAGCATTGCGTAAGAAACATTACAGGGCTGCAACAGAGCCCATCATTCGGCAAAACTACTTTTTATCTGCTATGCGTTATTGTTACATAATTTGTAGAGCCATAGGAAATCTCACCGCTCCAATTCCTTAGCCGCCATCAGGACTCCCCAGGTGCTGGTCTAATAGGTGCGTCTCCACCTTGGAATGTAGTAGTATGCGAACAGACCACACTATCCAGAGAATTCCAATACTTTAGATTTATTGAAATTCACAGCAAATCCAGTATAAAAGTGAATAAAGCAACAAATACCAGTATTGCACACCCCCGCACAGCTACAACCTCTCACATGTTTCACCCGTAGGCTTATTCATAGAGGGTTACATTATTACTGTATATTCCAAAGCCTCCTTCTAGTGTTAGACAGATCATTCACAAGCCACAAGTCAAAATCATGGAGTTCTTCTTTAAAGAAAAAAAAGTAAAACTTAAAAATGTACTTTTTATGCACCCTGGCTTTGCCTCAAGTATAAAACTTAATTTTATTAGTAGGCCCTGTTCACATGGCCTGATCGGGAGAGGATCCGTGCACACTGTGACCACCATGTCCATACAGTTTTTTCCTTCATCTTGCAATGGAGAAGAAAAGTGCAATTACCAGACCCCATGTCTGTCTATGGGGAATAAGATGCAGGACATGTGTATGTTTACATCAGAATCCCCTGATGCGTCACAATCAGGTCTGGGGAAAAGGATCTCCGATACTTTTTTTTTTTTGGACCTGGCTGGAGTCGGGAGTAACCGAGTGTAAACGGATGCCTGTCCATTCACACACAGCTGGCCATAGACTTACATTGGGCATCTGATCAGGTCCGCTTGAAAAACTGACAGGCGTACCCAATAAGATTGCCCATGTAAAAGGGGCTTTATAATAAATGGTTCCTATAGCGCCAATGGTTTGCGCAGAGTTTACAAAATAACGGGGCACAGTACAGTTACAATACAATTGAATACAAGGGGGTTAGGGGAGCCCTGCTCATAAGAGCTTACTATCTAAATGGGAGGGGCGAGTGATATAAAATGGTAATAAATGTGAGGGACGAGCTGATGGTAAAGTAAATGTACAGTTTTAAGATGGTGGGAAAGGCTTCCATGAAGAGATGTGTTTTCGGAGTTTACTTAACAAAGGGAAACAGTACAGTTACAATACAAATCAAGACAAGGGGGTAAGGATCTGTTAAAGGTGTACAGAGTAGGAAATAGCTAGACAGATTGGGGTAAGGAGTTCCAGAGGATAGGAGAGGCTCTGCAGATATCCTTGAGGTGAGCATGGGTAAAAGAAGGATGGTGAATTGGGCTTTATGAAACCTATATTGAAAAAATACCCCACATGTGCCATAATATCACTCTTCAAGTTTGTTTAGCGCTAGCAGGTGTCAGGTACCACCTTGGATTGTGCATTACCCGATTCTTTTCATGGACCATAACACCAGCCCATTCATTTGCCTGGCTTAGACCACTTAGCCTCAGTGCCTCCTCTGCAGTCCCAGCAAGTGGCATAAAAAGTCATGTAAATGGGCCAACCTTTGGCAGGATCACATAATGCAATAAAGTGACTATATTCATCACCACAACTTTTAACTTCTCACTCTGGCATCTAAGAAATTACGAGAATGCTGAGAGTGAAGCACATAAGCAGAGACAAAGAAACAGAACAAAAACTTGAAAAACGGCACTGACAGGTAACATAGGTTTTTCAGAAAAATTATGTGGCTGTTGTAGAGTTCAGGCAATCTGAACATTTTTTTACATAAGCAATTGGTAAACGTTCCACTTTAAAAACACTTCTCTTGACTTTAAAAAAATATGAATCTACTAGAACAGATTTAACATTGCAAAACCACAAAGGGTTTACCATGTTGATTCAGAGTAAAGTAAAAGCAAGGGGTGTGGATTGTTCTCTCTACATTACCACATATGAATTTAAATTAAATTACAAGGCACCATTTATTCTGTATGTCAATACTGTAAACCCTTGGTTCTCAACTGGTGGGTCGTGACCCAAAAGTGGGTCGCGAGCCCGTGTTCAGTGGGTCCCCGCATGCCTTCCACTTTCTAGGTGGGAGGCTCCTCTGCCTCCATCTAGCACAGCAATGTCAGTTCTCGTGCCAAGCAGCAATTTAAAATATGCTGCCTGGTGCAGAGTCCCAGCTTGAGATGGGATTGGGGGAATGGCCACGAGGGAGCTCCATCCATGTGTGCATTGCTTACAGCTCCCTCAGTGTTCGATAGGGGTGCCTGGACCAGTGGCATCACATTCTGGCTCCTGGCACCTCTACAGGGCACATAAGGGAGCTGTACAAGCAATGCACATATGGACAGAGCTCCGTCACAGCAAAGCAGCCCACAATGGACCCCAGGCTTAGGATCTACTCCAGCTCTTGTTAGGTAGGGAGACTTGGTGGACCTTAAAAAAAAAAAAAAGAAAGGGCCTGTTCACTTTAGTACAGTGTGTTAATTGCATAGTACCATGTGATGAATGCGCTGTACCACCCAGTTGCACCTACTATGCATTCTGGTGTGGGAGGTGTGTTGCGTTGCCACTTATTTGAATGTACCCCAAACGCACCTCCCACCCACAGTTCGTACGCCCGCACTGGAACACAAGGTACCCTAATGTTGTGCACCATTGCAGTGCAGACATTGCAGACTTGGGTCGCGACTTGATGACCAAGGATAAATGTGGATCCTGAGGTTACACAGGTTGAGAACCACTGCTGTAAACATCAACTCCCATAGTTCATTTGTGTGTAGCTGCCAAAGATATGTATAGCCCAATGCCCTATTTTCTGATGGTTTATGACCTCTATGACTATGCTTCATTCCATTCCAAGAGCATCTGTTTGTCTCCTATTTTGATATTAGTACTTACCTTATTTGCATTGATGTGTTTTAGTGCTTTGTGGTGTCTACCTCTTTCTAAAGAAGATTGTAGTTTGCATCTAGAGGTGTCTGAAAGTACACTGTGTTTGTAAGTGATGCAAGAACATATTTCCCTTTCCTAAGGTTGGGTCACTATTACAAACATTAAGTCACATTTTAATAAACTCTTTATAGACTGGTTAGCACTACAAGCCTATTGTATATCCATAAACCGTGTACCCAGTGTGCCAATAAAAATATTGAACCCTGCCCTAACATGTCCTTATTTGGCATAGAGAAAGCACTTTTGAATAGCAAGGCCACTTTTACAAGCCTGAAAAATCATTGGATCAGCCATAGCTGCTACTGTAACATTATGTTTTAAGAAAAAAAGAAGCAAGTCAGAGCACATTTTGGAACTGACTCGGCTGTTCTGTGCCATACAGACTACTCAGTTTTTAAAATTGATACTGAGAACAGTAAAAACTGTAGGACCTATTTAAAATATTGCGGCCGGTGGACGGTGATGTGACCGAAAGGTAACCATGGTACATAGTCGGGGCGATACCATGTTGGGTTAACAGACAGTGCGGCCTCTTGTTTGTTGTTAAAGCGTGATGAAAACGTTTGCTTGTTAGTACATGTATCCCTTGTTTTTATTCATTTTAATTAACGATTTTACACACAGAGGTGGTGCTCTGTTCCCTTTTGTTTTTTATGTTCGTGGTGGAAGCCCCTCAAGTCTGTGTGAAACATTTTGATAAACTTCGATTATGCAACAGCAAGTGGATTGTTCAGCTGGCACCCATTAGCGCCAAAAGTTAAAGAAAACTGTCAGGCTCAGGGAGAGACCATCTTTTAGGGAGCACCTGTGAAGGCCTCCCACCAGACTGGCTCCCACATTTTCTTTCCCACCCACTCCTCCCTCACCTTCCATGCCTCCTGGGGATGGTGCATCAGGCAGTGAACACATGCAGTTACAGTTCACTTGGCTTTCTGAGGCTGAGCGGACCTACTGCGCTTTCAGTGGGCATCTCCTGGGGGATAGCGGACCCCAGGGTAGCCGTGGGGGGGGGGTGAAGAAGAGGAAGGAGACCAAGCCAGTAATGTCAGTATCCTGAAGACATCTGGAGAACGTAAGTATAACCAAAGAAAAACATACACTGGGGGGTTGAGCACAAAGTTGGGTTTTACAGCTTTCTAAATGTAGCTTATTGAAAACTATCCCATTGACTGATTGACCTGGATGTTTACCATGTCTGTGAGCAGGGCTGCAGTCTCTTGCCAGTTTTTCTGTGGAAACCTCAGTTTTAGGCAGAAATAGTGAGTTCCAAAAAACTGGGCTACTGCTGACCATGGGGATTTGTACAGAAGAATGTCCTAGTACTGTACAGGTGAAACTCGAATAATTAGAATATCGTGCAAAGTTAATTTATTTCACTAATGCAACTTAAAAGGTGAAACTAATATATGAGATAGACTCATTACATGCAAAGCAAGATAGTTCAAGCCGTGATTTGTCATAATTGTGATGATTATGGCTTACAGCTCATGAAAACCCCAAGAACCCCAAATCCACAACCCCAAAAAAGTAGATTATTACATGCAATCAATAAAACAAGGATTGTACATAGAACAATATCGGACCTCTGAAAAGTACAAGCATGCATATGTACTCAGTACTTGGTTTGGGCCCCTTTTGCAGCACTTAATGCAATTACTTTTGCACGATATTCTAATTATTCGAGTTTCACCTGTATATGGAATCTACATTAGGATGAATAACAGAGGTGCTATGTTGGAATGCTCCATTTTCTATGCCTCTTTAAATTTCAAAATTTGATGCTTGACTGCAAGTTACCTTCTGGTTAATGTTAGTAGACTACAAAATTCTTATACACATCTCTCGACTCTCCTATGGATGTTTGGCTCTATTTAGATTTTTTTGGACTATGGATAATTATGAGCAATATTATATCATATACATAATACATGAGGATAGCACAGTTACATTTTCTCATTAAGTCTACTGTAATGAAAAGAACTCATTTCCAATTGTGTTTTTGATTGTCAGAAAATCTATATTAAAATGAATTTGTTCATTCTTTTGACGTCTGACCCTGATTTCCAGATTATTTTTTATTCACTCCAAGTCCAAGCCTTTTTCTAAGACCCTTCTCAGATAAATCAGCTTTAATATTTCAAAGCTTTATTTTCAAATGCAATAATCATGGCCTCTGCTTTCTCACTTCTTCACTAAATACTTTACATGGTAAATTCACTACCAGGAGCTTAAAATATGCCATTGTCAGATTTAGGGTATAACCTTTACATTTTTCCGTTCCCTTCAAGTCATTTTTAATGCCAGCTTGGGGCCTGGGCAGTTCACTTCCCCCCGGTACTTACCATCAAGTTAAACTGGGGTCATACAAAGAATTAAATACTTTATGTAGATTTAAATGTACAGTTTATGACCTTTTTCTTTGTTGAATATTTTTTTACAAAATGTTTCATTTAATTGACATTAGTATTATGTGTATAAACTTTTAATACAAATATAACTGTGAGAAGGTAAAGAATTGATGTGCAACTGCCTATCCACGCAAAATATTGGACTTTGTTACATCACACAGCAATAAAGAACTGACAATAGCCAATACTTTATGTAACGTAAATACCACCCATAACTTCAGCAGTATGACATACTAGCAATGTGCATGTGTCTGATATACTCCTTCAAAATGTGTTCCCGTTGACCTACAGTTTTTCCCAGTCTACCTAATATAGTGGTCCACATCAAATTTGTTCACAAATGAAAAAAAAAAAGAATTAAAATAAAGATATATAATAATTTATAATAAATAAAAAAAATCTGATGCTTGATTATAGGTTTCGGAATTTAATACAGAGGATAGGAGCCTTTTTCTGGAGCAAAAGGCCCAGGGTAGCCTATTGAAGGCTTAAGTGGAGGAAAAGCCACATGTGGACATAGATTAATGCCCAAGCTTAAATGGAGACTAGAATGGTTTTGGGTTGATTTTATTTGAACTCTTTCATATTTGAAACATGAAAAAGAGCATTATCTCCTTTCAGGCATGATGTCTCTCATTGAAACCTCAAACAAAGGCATTTGGAGGAAGGGAGAGTGAGGATTCTTTCAACTGTGATTAAATTTTAGCTTCAGCTATTGAGATCTGTAAATAGGCTTTTGACAACAGATGAGCAGAACTGATACTGGAAAACATGTAACATCTAAACAATTTTTTTTCATTTTTTAATCCAGCCTATAATAAAAATGTAAAGAAAATTTGTACAAAACAAGTATACGTTCCTTTTAAAAACTAACACAGACCTGTTCTGGAAAAGGTATTATTTGTAACCACTCTTTACTCTTGTGTGCACAATGCCTACAAATGATTCCCATCCCAGGACTGCTGATGGTATTAGTCCAGTTTTTTAAAGCAACAGTATATTGTAAAATGCAGATGTAGTATATCACACAGCAAAAGGTATATCACCTAGCATCATTCAGTATTCCATGGTAATGCTATATTACTGTTACAATGTTGTATCACACCAAAGTAGTGTAATATATAATACAGCAATAGTATATTTTATCATGCAGCATCAGTAAGTAACCTAGTAACATATTGGAGGAAATGTATCAAAACTGGAGCAGGCAGAATCTAGAGCAGTTGCCCATGGCCAGCTTCTGTCTTGAGTTTGTTCAGGTAAGATTTGAAAATGAGAGAGAAGCTGATTGGTTGCAGTGCAAATCTGCTCTAGAGTTTGTCTGCTCCAGTTTTGATGAATTCCCCCCATTGTATAACATTGTATATTAAACAAAAGCACTTTATTATATTTTTCATCAACATTATATTATTCAGCAGCATTGTGCTATATCAAAAATATATATATTCTTATAATATATATATTCTTATTTACGGACATATTATGTCACACAGTGGCATATCTTTCCCCATGGATCAGTTAATCCCTTCCATATCCCTTCAGAACCCCCCAGAATTAACTCAACTCCTTTCTCAAAATGTAACAACCCTCAGAGCAACAGCTGAAAGGGGAACCCCAAAAATACACCTTACTACTACCCATAGAGCCCCCCCTTTCCCTAGCTGCAGGTCAACTCCCTTCACTTATCTATAGCTTCCCCTCTCCCAGTGCAGGCACCAGCATATATTGTTCTTGTGCCAGAAAAATGTGTGTGTGGTCCCATCCTTTGACTGAATGATGATCAAGTCAATGGACAGGACCATAAAGCAGATTTCTAAGAACTAGCTTTTCACCAGGTATGATACCCTTTGGAGGTGTGTGACTATAGCTGGGTACTAAATAGGGTTAGTGAATCACCTGCACTCTAGACAGCACTTTAACCATACCAAATAGCTGTTGGTGCTCGAAGTGACGACACGGATGGCACCGTGCCACAGTCCAGTCAATAATAGAAGTCACCAGAACTCACTCGTAATGTGCAAGAAGCATAAGCACTTTTATTGATGCGTCCCATGCTTCATAGAGCCAACGTTTCGGGTGCCCTTCCTCACTATGTCGGCCTGAGGAAGGGACCCTCCGTGGCCCCGAAATGTAGGCTCTATGACGCATGTGACATATCAATAAAAGTGCTTATGCTTCTTGCACATTACAAGTGAGTGAATGCTGGTGACTTCTATCATTGATTATAGCTGGGTACTGTCGCTGATACAATGTCACCACAATGGCACAACCCACAAGGTCAGTTCTAGAGAGCAGATGCAACCTGCTTGCTGTAATCAAATTGTTGGCACTTGGCAGTGGTCAGTACTGTGTGGTTGGCAAGCCATTGGATCCTTCTAAAGCAGCATTTCTCATCCTTTTTTCAGTCACGGGACCCTTTAAAAGCATGCAAAATATCAAGGCAAACCAGTCTAAAATTGAATAAAAAATTATGTAAAAAGCAATGTGTGGCTCCTCCAGAATCTATATCAGACCCCTATCTAATATAGGGGTCTGGTGTGGATTTTAAGTGGTGACCACACACAATGAATCCATCTCTAGAAATGACCCTCCATGGATTAGCATCATTAAAGGCATGATGTTGAGTGAAAATGTTGAGGTACCCCTGCAAAAGCTAGAAGGAACCCCAGGGTGCCACGGCACACTGGCGGAGAAAGGCTGCTCTAAAGTTCCAAACCCTGGGGCCCTGGCAAAACTGCTCATATAATAATCTGTCACTTATGTAAGTACTGTATATAATGTCAAAATTAAGTTGTATAATAACCACCAACACCTAGTTGTCCCCTTTCTAGCTCAGGCTAAAAAACATAGTAAGTGGGAAAAGCTATTGTACCCATAATGAAAACCAAAAAGACTCCAGGCCTTTTAAACAGTAATGACCGATAATAACATGGAACTGCTCCCATGGCCCTTTTCATCCATGCTTGGATTCTCATCAACAATTTAAGGAGCTCACTTGAATAAGTGAGATTTTTGTACATTTTCCAAAAACTTATCCAGCCCAAGAACCTCTTGGCATTGCTCTGAACTCTGCTGTATCCACAGGTGAAGTTTAGTGTTGTAAGTAGTTTATGCTGATGTACTATGGCTTCCAAAAGCTTTATTTCTGGATATAATCTGTAAGACTTTGCAAATGCACGTGGCCAGAATTCCTTTAGACCCAACTATATAAACCACAACCATGTCCACAATGAATTGTGCACCAATGATGTCTTGTTTTTATATGACTTCTAACTGACTGGAATTTATATGTTTAGGAACATATGAGCAGGACTGCTGAATGCAGAAAAAAGTATCACCTTCACACATTATGGTCCTCATGTATCAAATGATAAGTACAATTGTAAGAATCAGTCTATCTAGATTTTTTACATGGGTGGCTCCCAAAGTGTGATTCAGCCTATGTCATAATAATGGCCCATTCATGTATACAAAAGTGTTCAACTTCATATATACTGTAGCTTTCAAATGCTGATATCTCCATACGTTAAAATAAAACATGCTCTTCTCTCTCCCCACTCCCATGGTGTTCTTTTCACTGCTACAAGACTTATAACAACAATGTGACTTACATATACTTGCCATATTACATAGTCTGCATTTTGACACCATATTACCACCATTTACAGCTTCTTATGTTTCTTGTCCACTTACTAGACCATAAAAGAGAATTCTCCCTGTGTTCTACCATTTGTGCCAACTGCCTGAGCACAAACTCCAGCTTCCAGTGCTCACAAGGATGTTAGACTGGCAGCAAACTACTACACAGTGGGGTGAGAGCACACAGCCTCCATGATTTCAGCTATGCAGGGAATTATAGCAGGATAGTATGACACAGATTTCCAGCAGTTATACTAGCAGCACTTTTAAAATGCATTGAAAGCCAGATTCCAGTCAAGCAGCAAAATATGAATGCCATTCTGTAATTCTATTAGGACTCATACCTAAAGGCATTTATTTATCACGGTATTTATATAGAGCTGCCTTTTTATTCTTTATATACCTTATTTCTCTTTTCTTCCCCAGACTTCTCACAGTGGCCATTTTTTACTAAGGGCAGATTACTATATTTCTCTTTAGGCCTCATTCACACACGAATCGGCCTGCACGTACATCTCCGTGCGGGGCCGTACCAAGTAGCTGCCGGGAAGGACAGGTGCTGCGTGTGATTAGAACGCAGCCCCCTTCCTTCTCTATGGGCCTACGCGGCCGTACGCCCCCCTACGCTCACCTCATTTGCAGGTCCGTAGGGGTGCGGGTGATCGTATTCATACGCCGCCGGAATGGAACATGTATGCGTTCCGGCCAGAAAACCTGCACCCCTACGGACCTTGCAATTTCTGCACAACGCCTCTTGGACAGGCCTTAAGGCTAGTCCGGGGCAATTTTTTAGCACCCGGCCCCTAGGGCCTGTCAGCGTGGTGCACTGGCACTATTCCTTTATTTATTGCACCTCATGCACGATTGGCACATTTTGGTTTTTTTAAATTTTGGCCCACAGAGTGCTAGGGTGCAGGTACCTTCAGGGCCTATTCCCGATGCAGGGGAGGAGGTTCTGTGCCCTAATATAGGGTTTTCTGCCTCCTCCCGAACCAGGGGGTCTCTCTACCTAGTACTGGGTGGGACCTGTTTCGGCAGGTCCCCGAAGGATCGGGGTCCGCCAGTCTCCGGGCTGGTGGACCAAAGTATCTCAACCCCTGTCAGGAGCCTTGCGCCCCGGGGGGTCGGGAATTCGAGGTCCCTTCTTTATTGAAGAACCAAGCACCCTTGTGCACGTTTTTGTGTGCTGTGATTTCACGGTTCACTTTTTTTGTTCACAGGGGGAAGTTTGTTTTATGATGGAGTTTTTCTTTAAAGTAGTATTAAGGTCTGGGCGTTTTTTACCTTAATGCATTCTCTGCATTAGGGTAAAAACAGCCCAGCACCTTTTTTTTATCCCAGTCCCCCCCAGACTTACCTGTCAGCTGCGCTCGTCCCCGCCTCCGGTCCCAAAGTGATCCTCAGTACCCCGAACTTTCGGGTTGCGGGGGAGGATACTGATGGCAGAGGAGCCATAGGCTCCTCCTGCCATCAATCAAAGAAGGAAGGGGCGTGGTCTGCTACAGGGCTGTGTGTGTCTATGGACGCACACAGCCGCTGTGGGGACGAGTGCTCCTGTGTGCCTCCACTAGAACAATGGTGGCACCCGTGCAGAGGGCGGGGAAAGAGCATGGCGGGAACACACAAGAAAACGAGGAAAGAAATACTTTAACCACTTCCGGGCCGGCCGTAGTAAAAAAAACGGCCTTGTCTATTTATCCAAAGTGACCCGATCTTTTATATTTTACCAAAAAACTGGGTAATAATAAATGTTTCCTAACATAATGTAAAAAAAAAATTTCTTTAATTTTTCCTAATTATAGTAAAAAATAAAACCCCCAGTGGTGATTAAATACCACCATAAGAAAGCTCTATCTGTCCCCAAAAAATTGTATAAAATTCATTTCAGTACAGCGTTGCATGACGGAATAAACGTCAGTCAAAGTACTGCAGCGCTGAATACTGAAAAATGGTCTGGCCAGGAAGGGGGTCTAAACACCTGGTCTTGAAGTGGTTAAAAAAAAAAAAAACATCCTCCAGCAAAGGAGGGTCTCCTTAAAGGAGAAAAATAAATAAATACATTAGGCTTTAATATCACTTTAAGTGCTTTATTAATGCTGAAGTTTAATCTTGCCCTCTCTGGCTCCTCCCTCATCAACATGCAAATGTAGTTTTCAAATAAAATCTGTTGTCATTACATACCTTATCTTAGACTCATTGATGTAATCACCGGGTCTATGATCTGCACTATGCAATGCAGGCAGATCATGGCTGGTGGTAGGAGGTGGCAGAGGACTCTACCTATGTACAGTCTTCTGCTAGACCCTCCTATCAGCCATAATCTGCTTGCATTGCACAAATAGCTTTATGAAAACATTTCAGGAATCTGCATTGGTACTCCTCTGAAGACCCCTGATGCAAGCAGTGTGCTCTTGCAAATATCTAAATGCCTTGCTAGGTGGGTGTCAGTCTGGAGGTGTGGGCATTCCTAGGCAGACTGTATTTGCAAACAGACCACCCTAAGTAACACCCACATTGGATGCTAAGTCTCTGTAATTGAAAGAATTAAAATCCAATTGATGAAACTGGTGGACAAGGGGCAGTCAAGCTGGGGAGGAAAAGGCTAGATCAGGCGTGGGCAAACTCTGGTTCTCCAGTTGTAGTAAAACTACAAATCCCATGATGCATCTGTCTCTGGCAGTCATGGCTGCAGCTGTGAGAATCTTGCAATGTCTCATGGGATTTGTAGTTCCACAACAGCTGGAGAGCCTAGACCAGTGATGGCGAACCTTGGCACTACAAGTCCCATGAGGCATTGCAAGGCTCTGACAGCCACAGACATAACTCCAAGAGGCAGATGCATGTTGGGATATGTAGTTTTGGCACAGCTGGAGTGCCAAGGTTCGCCACCACTGGCCTAGACGATGCTGCACGTCCTCCAGCCGGTAAAATGAGGCAGGCTTGTTCTGACGTCCTGAAGCTTCTGATGCACATTGTGAGAAGCTCACAGTGTGCAGTGAAATAAAAGTAAACAATTTCAGTCCAGGAGAGGATCCTCTACAACTGTACAAGACTGAATGGAAGGTTGGAGCTCAGCTTTAACGGTATACATAACAGGAATAAAGGCTGGGTTATAATTGCCTACAGTTCTATTTTAATGCATGCAATCAACACTGAAAAGAATGATTTTGCAAGCATGGCAGATAATAAAAGGGAATGAATTCCCATTAAAAAATAACTGTCATTGAACAAGTGAAATGCAATGGCAGCACTGAGCTTTCTATACCCCCATTCAGTTGCCCCCCCCCC
>NW_017306369.1:2333608-2338486 GCF_000935625.1 Nanorana parkeri | reverse complement strand
ACTGATGCATGAGGTGACATTCAGGGATTGTAGTCCACTTCTTCCAATGTCCCAGGCCTGTGTCATCATCACAGAGCTGTGACAGGGATTCCACCCAGGTAGGCAGTATTAGCACACACACACCTCCCAACAGTCACAGCCGCTTGCTGGTCACATGACTGGCCGCCTGTCACATGATCCAAGGTTTAGTGGCTCAGTGAGCGCTAGCGATCCGCAGAACTGGAGCTCGTATTTCTCACGTTGATTTCCGTGTGTGATCGGTGCTGGCGGCCCGTTCCATGCCGGGCTCCACACAAGGGGAAGGGCGATCTGCCTGCTGATTTCTTCATGCTCCCTCCGGCGGGTCTCCTCCTGTAATATGCTCACCCGAATGAAATCTGCGGTGGCCAATTTAATGGGTGGAATCATGGCTGGCAGTTCGGGCTCCGATCATTCCAATGGCTCCGACTTACCTATGAAGTTCCCATATGTCAGACCCGAATTCCTGGGGCTGTCACAGGACGAGATCGAGTGCTCGGCCGACCACATCGCCAGACCCATCCTCATCCTAAAGGAGACCAAGAGGTTACCGTGGATCACCGGCTATGCAGAGTGAGTACTGGAGGGGAGGGGAGCTCAGTCCAGCCTGTGTGTAATACCATAGACAGCCCGATAACAGCAGAGTGATGCCACCGATCGCAGCACCAGGCTGTGTAGAGGTAAATAACATTGGGTGATGAGATCTGCCAACACACCGGATAATTCATCTGCCCCCTATAATCAGGCGATGACTTCTCTGTAGAGAGATGCACTATGTATACATGCTGGATGTTAGTACATAGATTGAGATAAGACTGCCATATGCTCCATCTGTCAAGGTCAAATCTACAGATCGGTGTGAAGTGTTCCCTGTCATTTCTGAATTGTGTAACTGGTACCTGTGAACCCTACCAGGCCAGGGGTAGATTGGAGGAAGTTGTACATGGGCAGCAGCATCCTTATCTCATAGCAGGCCTAGGAGATCCTGTTCTGTTGTCATGTGTCTCCAATGTTATTACTGGGAAGTGTCATTCCTGCACAAATAACTAATTGTTCTATAAAGAGTGGACCGAGGGCCTCATTCACACTAAGCATGAGCATAGCCAGGTCATTCAGGCCTCATTCACACTAGGCATGAGCATGACCAGGTCATTCAGGTCTCATTCACACTAGGCATGAGCATAGCCAGGTCATTCAGGTCTCATTCACACTAAGCATGAGCATAGCCAGGTCAATCCGGCCTCATTCACACTAAGCATGAGCATAGCCAGGTCATTCAGGTCTCATTCACGCTAAGCATGAGCATAGCCAGGTCAATCAGGCCTCATTCCCACTTGTAACCAGGGCTATATGTGAATTCCATGGCAGGAACTTGCAGTCAGGATGACAGGCATGAATGAATAGCTGTGGCCGCTCAGCCTATACTAAGCAATGACAGGCTGATGGTGGCTGCGGTTAGGGGCAGATTATCTACCCTAGATGCAAACAGACTGCGTCCATAGATGGTCATCTGTCCCTAACCGCATGTAATTGATGAGTGTCCGATTAGATCCAAACAGCTACCATCAGCCTGTCATTGCTTTGTATAGGCTGAGCGGCAACAGCTGTTCGCACACGCTTGTCATTCTGGCCGCCAGAAGCCACAAGTTCTTTCTGCTGGAGTTTACATATAGCCCTAACTGCAAATGTGAATGGGGCCTTAGAGGAGTTTTTTGTTTTCCAGGGATTCCTGCAACAAGAAACTGCAGATTTTGTGCCAGGGATTCCAGGTGTCCCTGTTCAGATGTGACTGCTGTACCCATTCAAGTAAATAAGAGGGTGACCGCATCTGTCAGCAGCAGCACACATGTAATTCTGCATGGAATGATTACCTTGGGATAGATGATTGTGCCTGGATGCAGGATAGATCCGTAGGTTCTTGCTGCAGGACTCTCAGCATAAGCCCCTGTGTGAATGGGACCAAAAGCACATGATTCTGCCTCAAAAGAAGCTTGTGTACCTTTATGAAGCTTCATGCGACAAACGACACACCGCTCTGGTGTGAACAGTAGAGCTGCAACAACTAATCGACATAATCGATTATAATCGATTATTGAAAAAGTTGTCAACTTTTTCAATAATCGATTAATCGGCTACTGATCAGTTGGCCCTGTTCACGGCTCCACACACGCTGCGCGCCGCACCTCCTCCCCACCTCACGCTCGCCGCTGCCAGACCCGCCCGCCAGCATCCACGCTCTTCATGCCGCACCTCCTCCCCGCCTCACACTCACCGCCCGCCCACATCCACAATCGGCACAGGGACCAGGGGAGATGTAGTAAGGAGGAGCAGGTGTGGGCGGATGACAGCCGCCGATAGGTCCCATCTCAGAAACAAGTTGCTGGAAGACTGCTCAGTTAATCCTGCACTTTCCCACACATGGTGCTCTATAATGTATTGCTGGGATTTGTATTCCTCTATAGCTGATGGTACATTGTGCTGTATATTATACAGAGCAATGTACCATCAGCTATAGAGGAATACATTATACACTACTGGGATCTCCTATGTAGCTGGTGATATTTTGCACTGAGCTGTATAGAGGACTACAAATCTCACCAATAATACATTATACAGCGCAATGCAGAATACCACCAGCTATAGAGGACTACAAATCCCAGCAATATTTCATTATACAGCGCAATGCAGAATACCACCAGCTATAGAGGACAACAAAACCCAGCAATAGTACATTATACAGCGCAATGCAGAATACCGCCAGCTATAATGTACTATTGCTGGGATTTGTAGTCCTCTATAGTCGGTGCCATTCTGCATTCATTGCTGTATAATTTTACACTTTCCTTTTCACTATATTGCACACCACTATTTTTTTTCTTTTCTTTTTTACTTCTACCGCTCCAAGCTTGCTCCTGTGATGGAGTGCAATCTCAATACAAACTAGTAGTCCATCACTGGAGCCATTTTTAAAAATGTATTTTATTGTTTATCCGATTAATCGAACTTAATAATCGGCTAACTAATCGATTTTGAAAATAATCGTTAGCTGCAGCTCTAGTGAACAGGCCCACTGAGAATAATGGGATTCTGCATCTTGAGCGTTGATGCGCTTTGGGAATCGCACAACAAAACACTCAGGTGTCAATTGAGTCAGAGACTCTTCTTGACCCTCTGTGCCCAGAAGGGGCAAGGGTTTCAAATGTTGGAGTCTTCTATGAAACGGTCACTCAGTGTTATTCTATTATGTCCCCCCTTTATTACAGCAGATATTTACCAAGTACCCCACCCAGTGTAGGTCTGGTGTCTCATGTCCTCCAAAATGTGTGTACATAAGCCCCCCAATCAAACTAGGGCATGAGCTTTGTTTGATTCTTGCACACATTTGTATACTTTTTGTGCATTTTTCACGTTGGCAGACTTTTTTGTTTTGCAAACATGTGAACAGCTAGTTACCAGGAGGAGGAGACGGTTGTTAGGTATAAAATGTGCATGATGTGTTTTCCGAATATCCGTGATGTTTCTGAATAATCAAAATATGTTTACCAGTTTGTTTCTTACAGCACCTACGGGTCTATTTATAAGCATTTTATACCCAAGATTCCAGACTTAATAAATCCCCCTCATTGTTTCTGACTCCAGGCAGATGGCATTCTTAAGCTGGCCATACACGCATTGTTTTTTTCTAGTTCCGCTCGACTCCCCCATCCACACTAAGCAGCATAAATGGGGAAATCTTCTCTGCTAGGCTATTGTATTCTGACAGCTGGTGCCCGCCACTGCCAGATGAAAATAAGAAGTTGCCACCAGTCACATCAGTCAAAATAAGCCAATGTTTCGGAGCTGTGCAGGGTCACTTCCTCAGGGCGACACAGTGCACCTTCAAGTACTGAGTGCTGGGGACTTCAGGTCCTCTCCCCCACTAGACAGGGCTGAGCTGTGGGGCAGAGCTGTGTAAATCTCGTAGCTGGTTGTGCAGAAATACAAATTATTTGGCAGTTAAAACAGTACTTCTATATGTAATAGGGCTTGTTCACACCAGCAGCCATATTCAACCTCACGGCTGCTGGTGTGCGTGTGCCCAGATAGTGCCGATGCGCTCGATCGGGTCGCATTGCATTGTTTTATTTTTTTGTTAGAACTTTATTGAAATGTCACAAGTGACATTTCATTGAGTTCTATGGGCTCACCACTGTGCAATGTAGTGGTACTATGTCTCACTGTGCAGTGCTTAAAAAAAAAAAGTTCTGCATGCCCTATTTTTCACACACTACCGGAATGCTGTGGTGTGAATTGTCACCACCCGTGACAAGGCAAATTGCCTTGTCTTGCCTTCGGGCTGCGCTGGAAAATATGGCCAGCACAGCTGAAACATATATGGTGTGAACTGGACCTCACGCCCAAGGCTGGACAAATCGTAGAAGCCAGGGCTCCTTAAAATTGACATCTTTTTTGTTTTTTCTCTTGTCAATGGAGCTGGCTCCTGAAACAAAAATCCTGCTAGCTCCTGGGTTGGACAGACTGGCTCCTGAATTCAGTTTTAATCTGTCCATTCCTGATTTACCTGTGTATTTAACTGTTTGTCTGGAGTTCATCTTTAACACTGAGCTCCAGGCAAGAAGGGTGAAATGCTAATAAAAGTAATCTTACCTGTGAAAGGATTTTTATTTCTCTCCGTCCAGTCCTGAGATTTACACAGCTCTGTCAGAATTTTCTCTAGTACACTTAAGCAACACAGTAAGGTAATCTCCCTGCCTCAAACCTGTTATTGGACAGTGAAAGAGCAGCACCATACTGACAAGTTACCCCTCTGTTCTCTTTTACTGACCGCATATTCTTTAGCAACACATTATTTATATATAT
>NW_017306369.1:2321943-2333256 GCF_000935625.1 Nanorana parkeri | reverse complement strand
TATATACATATTGGGTCATAATATTGACTCTCCTTTACCCAGTTCTACACTACAGGGGATAACAAGATGCTGAAAAAAGTTAAATGTTGGTATTTTGTTGCCTTTACATTACATAAAATATATTAAATATGTTTTGAAAAATACATAAACTACATTGATTGGTATTTATGAAATATCCGCCTTGAGTTGAGCTTATTGCATCATTTTTTGTTGTCCTTTAGATACTAGGCTACTTCATAATTGGTTAGTTGTAAATGTAGTAATGTGACTGTAGACGTGAATAAAACAACGCCTGTAGGCACTACCACTCAACTTTGTTCCTGAAAAGTGTCATCTCTATTTCTCTCTTGCTTCTCTATAAAGTCATATTTATGAAGTTATTCCTGGAGTTCTGTAGTTGTATCTGTCATGGGGCAGTTTTATCTGCTTCCTCCGGGTATGCCAACACTAAAGCCTCTTCCTCTTGAGATATGCAGAGTTGCAGTGGAGTAGAACAAGGGAATCTGTTACCAGCTGCCAGCACGACTTTGACAATTGGCTGCTGGGTTTTTGTTTCAGCAGATGGTTGCTTGCCATATGTCCTAGAGGAAGTTTTTAGCTTTTTTCCCCCCCTTTTAAATACTCAAAGCTAACTGGTGATAACACAGGGACATATTTTGTCTAATCAGCCATGACCATATCTTTCTACAAGAAGGTTGACACTGCTACAGGGTAGCTGCAATTATAGCATTCTAGATCCAGGGGTAGACAGCCCTAGAAAGGTTGAGATCTACCTGAACAACATGGAAGAGATCAGGGATCACCAGGATGCAGCACACCTTAATTTTTTTAAGGAGTTAACCTAACAAGGCTCCATTAAATGTACAGAAGATTTGAAGAGTTCAGAGGTCAGTAGTATGTAATGCAAAGTGCAGGAGTCAGGAGTAAGTAATGCAGAGTTTGGGGCAAGTAATATATAATGCAGAGTGCAATAGTCAGGACTAGGTAATGCAGAGTGTGGGTAGTCTGTAAGTAGAGTACAAGTCAGTAGTATGTAACACAGAGTGCAGGGGTCGGGAGTATGTAACACAGGGTGCAGAGTAGGGATCGACAGATTATCGATGACAACATTCCCACATTTTTTAGGTATTCCTTAAATATACAGATATTACCGATAGTAAACAGTGGGTGACCTTGTCTAGCTGGCACCCCTCGATCAGCTGATCGAAGGAGCCGATCAGAAAATCTATATAGGAACAGTCGGCAGCCACTGAGCTGTTGGATCTGTTCGGGCATTCTGATAGCTGCCGACGGCCGCTGTCGGAGTACAAAAAAACCAGCAGATAGCAGGGGAGACGATAGCTAGTCTGCTATTGGCTATTTCAAATTGCAATAGCCATTAGCATTCTGGCTATTGCAGCCGCCTGCTGTCAATGAACAGAGGAGAGGACCCTCCTCTGCTCGGCCTGAAAGTTGGCTCATAATCGGTATTGGTTCTTAAAAATCCATATCGGTCGACCCTGAGTGTAGGGGTCAGTAGTATTGATCACAGGGTGCAGGGGTCACGAGTATGCAACACAGGGTGCAGGGGTCACGAGTATGCAACACAGGGTGCAGGGGTCACAAATATGTAACACAGGGTGCAGGGGTCACGAGTATGCAACACAGGGTGCAGGGGTCACGAGTTTGCAACACAGGGTGCAGGGGTCACGAGTTTGCAACACAGGGTGCAGGGGTCACGAGTTTGCAACACAGAGTGCAGGGGTCACGAGTATGCACCACAGGGTGCAGGGGTCACCAGTATGTAACATGGTGCAGGGATCAAAAATATGTAACACAGGGTGCAGTGGCCAGGACTAGGTAATGCAGAGTGCAAGTCAGTATTATGTTACACACATAACACAGGTCAATAGTATGTAACATAGAGTGCAGGGGTCGGTAGTATTTGAGATACAGTGCAGGGATCGGGGGTATGTAACTCTAGGTGCATGGGCCTTGCATGGCAAGATCCTGGATGGTCACTTAGAGATCATGCAAGTGGCCACCATTGTGGTTGATTTTAGCAACACAGGCAGACTGTAGTGAAACCTACGTTTTATAGCATTTATATTGTTGCGTTTGGGTCTCTAGGGCTGCGTTTGGGTCTCTCCAGGGCTGTACTGGTGGGTGCCGGGCTCTCCAGGGTTGTGTTTGGGTCTCACCATGGCTGCATGTGGTGCTCGCCAGGGCTGCGTTCACGCCTCACCATGGCTGCATGTTTAGTTTATCACACTCATTGTTCCATTTGTTTGTACCCATTTTTGTTGTAGTAAAGTAAATGTTTGTTTTATAAACCTTTATGTACCACTTTAGCTCTGTGTAATTTTTGGAGATAATGTACTGTACTTTAGTGTGTACATAGTTGTTAAAGCAGATTCACTCCTCCTCCAATAAACCTATTCAATAACAACCGGATAAGATTTCATATGGAGCATGTGTCTGATCTGGCGCACGTGCAGTATTAGATCTGGTGCAGCTTGTTAATAAACAAGTCTTGTATAGCTCATGAACGAGATTAGGTGAGATTTCCCTGGAATGCCAGATGTGATGCAACTTTCCCAGGGGCAGCTGTGAGGCACTGACTACCAGTGGCTAATGATGACTTGAATAGAAAAAAAATCTATTGTACAATACATTTAGGGATGTGCATGCACAGCTGCATGAGCCATTTTGTTTTGTTTTGCAGGTGAGTAAAGGTCTGCTTTAAAGTCACCCTCTCCAACAGCTTTGGGGAAATCAAATTTTTATGGGATGGAGGGTATAGAGGTACTCTATAAGTTTAATAAAACCTTACGTTTAATGTTAGTTACATTTTGGATAGTTGTAGTTGTATGCAGTCCTGGAGTATGAGAATCACTTATCATGAAGGTTTTCCGTTTAACTCCTGCTTTCATTGCATACATTATTTCTACCTGTTGTAATTATTTGCGGTCTTAACTGGATTCAGTGAAAAATCTTCAAACACATAGGAACTTAAAGCAGACCTCTCACCATTCACAAATGTTCTTTATTCGTACCCCAAGGGACAAAATGCATGCAGCAAAAAGTCTAGTGGTTCTAGAGCTAGTGTGCTATGACTCTACGCCCCCTACCGCTGTTCGACCACGCTGCTCTATAGCAGAGGAATGAACAATTAGCTTTAAATAACAGTTCTCTGGCAGCAGGCGCTTGACCAAGATCAGTGCTATCACTTACTGAAAGACACTGCCTAACGGCAGAGAGGGCGGACGTGGGCATGCAGTCAAGGCAAAGTATAATAGAGTATAAAGCATAAAGCACAGAGTGTGTGTACTGTAACCAACTTCCTGACATTTTCTGGTCTGATGAGTATGAATGAGGTCAATGGGTCCAACATGCCCGCTCACAACAGAGGAGGCAGGAGTAGCTGAGCTCTGCTTGAGTTCAAAAGGAACATCTACAAATTGGACCTTTTATTTAGGGGAATAGATATCAGGGAATAGTAGAAGACTTAAAGATTTCAGAAGTGTGGGAAGAACTTAATATGGAAGAATCTTTTTATAGCAGAGAATCAAAGGGAAGTGCAAATTCACACCTACTCTTTAAAGCTGAACGGGACAAGCAAATATTGCTTAAATACAAGGGCAGGTGTATTATTACTTGAATCTTGGTGTGCTTCATGTATTTCTTCTAAATCAGTGTAGTAATCCAATGTGAAAGTTTACCTTTAGACGGAAGCTTCCCGTAATAAAGACCAGTCACTGCTGCTTTCTGTCCCCGTGCAGGGTGACTGGTCTTCTATATGCCCCTCCTGTAGTTCTCTGCAGGCAGCCTGCAGTGGGTGGAGCCTGCTGGGTCCCTCCCACAGCTCTGCTCTCTGCACAGGCTATGTACAGCACACTGATGATGTCACCACTGTGCTGTACATAGCCATTTGTAAAGACATCTGGTACACATGGCTATTGAGAAATATATTTAAATGATTGTTTTTATGCAAAGAGTTTAACTGTACTGTTGGTGTTGAAAATAAAAAGGTGGATGGTTAGGTGGTTCTCCCCTTTTAAACAGTGTGCCATTTACTGGTGTTTTATACTTATTCTTGATGAAGTTCTGCAAAAATTTGCCGCTTAATTCAGTGCCCTGTGCCATTCAAGTTTGACAAGCTTGCGCTTTAACAGCTGTGAAATGCCCAGGATCCTTTTAATTACATTGCATAAACAAAATTTGAAGATCAGAGCTGATTCATCATGTAGACTTTAGAAAAACAAGGACTTCAACAGCACTAAAGCACTACTTTTTTTTTTTGTCCACTGCAGTATTAGTCATTAATTGCATTCGTAGCTGTGTGCATTATGTATGAATGCATACTGCACGGATGTTACCTGACTTAAAGTAGCATTAAGGTCTGGGCGTTTTTTACCTTAATGCATTCCCTACGTTAGGGTAAAAACAGGCCAGCACCTTTTTTCGACCCCAGTCCCCCCACACTTACCCGTCAGCTGCGCTCGTCACCGCCGCCGGTTTCCGAAGCGATCCTCCGTACCCCGAACTTCCGGGTTGCAGGGGGAGGATACTGATGGCAGAGGAGCCGTAGGCTACTTCTGCCATCAATCAAAGAGGGAAGGGGCATGGCCTGCCACAGGGCTGTGTGTGTCTGTGGATGCACACAGGCGCTACGTGCGCATGGGTGCCTCCATTAGAAGGAAATTTAAAAAAAAATGTTTTCTTTAATATCACTTTAAGCCCCGGCCTTCAAACACGCAACGGTGATAGGTTACTCAGACACCCGGAGCTGTCTTGTAAGGCAGGGGTAGATAAATAATATGGAATTCAGGAGCCAGTCTGTCCAATCCAGGAAGCAGCAGGATTTTTTTTTTTAGGAGTCGGCTCTATTGACCACTAATAGAGAGCCTCAAATGTTATGCCCCAGTTGCCATTTTTAAGAAGCACTGGCTGCCTGACTCCTGGGATTTGTCCAGCCCTGATATAAGTGCAGGCATGTCTGCTAATCCTAAAGTCAGGGATTTTTAACAACCCTGGTAGTACTGTCAGGATGGGGAGCACAAGTCCTATAGGTGCCATGTGGCACCTTATGTTGCCCATTCTCCTAGCAGCAGGAGCTCAGTTTATCATCTTTAGTTAGGCAAGTTTTTCTTTTTAAAGAGGAACTCCAGGTATCTAATAAGTTAACCCTTGCATTGGGTCTAAGGCCTCATTCACATGGGACGTGTTGCCCCGTACAGCGTGAAGGGACATTTTTTTATGTGAAGGCGCGTGCAACTAATGTAAGCCTATAGAGACACAGGAGCTGTGCACGCTGCCATGCTGCCTCTGGCAGCTCCGAGTTTTGTCAGTTGCATGGAGAGGTGCACAGCCTCGGGCACATACATGATAGATTGAGGTCTGTGCGCATCAAAATAACGTCCCTTTATGCTGTACAGGGCAACACGCCCCACGTGAATGAGGCCTCAGAAAAAGAAGATTTGCAGCTGTAGTAATGTCAGTTGCAAAGTGGTTGTTAGAAATCAGCGATGAAAGCTTTTTACAGTAGAAGTCTAAATTTAATGTCCATCAGTATTTCAAGTGTAAGGGTGCAGTTATTCATTTATAAAAATAGACTCCAATATGAGGAGATTGTAGAAAGAATTCTTGATGAGTAGAAGTGAATGCAGAAGAAGGGATCAGTATGAATGCATAAGTTCCTAAGGAAAAGTAGAAACACCTATTTTATTTATTCGCTGTTTTTTTTCCTTCAAAGACTCTGTGTATGATTATCGTATTTTTCCGTCTAAAAGACGCCCCCCATGTATAGGACGCCCCCCACTTTTTTAACCCAAAATTCAGAAATCAATATTTTCCAAGCTCTTTTGCATAACTGATTACATCCAGTTTAAATTTTGCAGAGTAAGACAGCTGCTTACTGGTACCGGTATTTTTTTTTGTTTTCTGACATTTTTATGGGCTCAGAATGCTCCGACATTACCGCTCCATGTTGCATCTGGGCACTGGCTACACGCTCTCCGCAGCATCAGCTGACGTCGGGTACATAAGGCTCATGATTGGAGGAAACCTGTCAGCTTGTCTCTGCAATCGGACGTTTCAGTCGTGAGGCTAGTTTGCAGAGGTATCGGAAGTTTCGCAACCGCGGTTCTCCTCTCGGCCCCTGTGTATAAGACACCCCTCCATTTTTTTGTAAATATTTTAAAGAAAAAGTATAGTCTTATACACGGAAAAATACGGTATGTTGATAATCAAGATTTTAGCAAGGCTTGCAGAACACACTAGATATTTCTGTGGTTTGTTCAGCATGCCATGCTAAAGCTATTGTGAATGTTTACTCGACATTTACAGACTCAAGAAGCGCCAAGTGCTCACACTGAGATCTCACAGTCATGTAAAGCAAGTTAATGGTAATTAATGGAAGTTGACATTTGTTGTTACAGAAACACAGTCTTTATTTTTCATAAGCGAATGTCAGAAATGTCAGTTTACATATAATTATCTCACCCGGTGCTGGGTACAAACTGTGCCATGTGATTTGTTTAAAGGGAATGAACAAAGTTATTGATGAGATTTTTGTATTTTAATGAGGTATCTGATGTGAGGGGGGGGGGGGGTGGCTGAGGACTCTGATGTGAAAGGGGAAATTGAGGAATCTGATGTGAAGTGGGATCCTGATGTGATGAGGGAACTCTAATGTTAAGGTAGGACCTTTTTTTTAGACTGGAGTGCCTTACATCACTTCCGCATTCTGCTGTCACTATCCAGCTTCAGTGCTTGGGTAGTATGTTGTATGGTAATACGCTTTCTAGCAGTCTGTCCCCATGTTGTCCCTCTACTTTCAATTTTAAATTATTAAGAATAGCTTGCAGTCTGCCCGGAGGCCTGTTTTGAAGAAACAACTAAAAAGGTAAAAAATGTTTTTATTATTATAATTTTTTTTGGTATAAGCGTGAATGGGATCATATAACAAACATATACTTTACAGCACACAAAACGCACTCCAATGTAGAGCTGCAACAGTTACGTCACACGCTGCGCCCACCGCACAAGGTGCAGAAGGCAGGCCCACCGCACAGGACGCTGAAGCCGTGCACGCCGCTGCTCATCTTCTTGCTGTGAGATCCCTCACTCGCCGCTGGCCTGCCGACAATCGAGGGCCCACGATCTGAAAGTAAGTCAGGACCCCTTAAACTGTAACACACATATCCGCTAGGGAACTACAAATCCAAGCATGACATCCTTGTCCCTGTACACCCCCAACCCCCCTCCACATACACACATATCACCCAGGGAAGGGCAATATCTGGTTATTGTACAGGGGCAATGAGGGCATGCTGGGACTTGTAGTTCCCTAGCTGTTATGTTATGAAGCTGTGTTATTTACTGCCCACCTGAAAGTACTAAAATGCCATTATAGAACATTTAAGTTTATCTATGTTTTATTCTATGTTCTATAATGGCATTGTATTTTTATTTATTTTTTATAAACTTTTTAAAAAAGTTTTTATATTTTTATTTATTCATTTTTTATTAAATATTTTTCTTTTTAACTTTACTTTTAGGGGCTTTGGGGAAATATTGAGGGTCTAAAAAGACACCTGATATTTCCCTTTTAAAATGGAAAAAGAGATTGAGACAGAGTCCTCAATCTCTTTTTCTGTATCCCCTGTTATCAATGAACAGGAATCATCTATACTGAGTGTTCCTGTTCATTCATAACTTGAGAATATAGTATGTTTACTATAACCACAACTATGAATGAACAGGAGTGGATATAGATCACTTCCCTTTCATTCATAATTGAGGATATAGTACATATACCATGTCCTCAATTATCTACAAACACTCAGCGATCACAGATCGCTGAGTGTTTGCACTTGCTCTCCTCTCTGACACGCTGTCACAGGAGGTTGAGCGAACAGAGCAGGGAGGAGAGCTCCACCTCCTGTGACAGCGCAGCCTGTCTCCGCCCCACACCGCTCTGCCGGGCTGTGATAGGCAGCTGAGCGGTGTGGGAGGACACTGGCCGCTCACAGCGCTCTCCTCTCGCAGCACTCGGCCGGCTGTCACTTTCTCTCCTCCCCGCTGGGACACAGAGCAGCGCCGATGTATCGGCAGGAAAATGGCACTTTCAGCATTTAGCCAAAAGTGCCATTTTCGTCCGGCCCCCCCTCAGCTGTGCGCCCGGGGCAAGCGCACCCGCTGCCCCCCGGTTGTTACGACACTGAGCAGAATATATATATATATATATCAGTGGTATTCTGCATTGTGCCGCTGTATTATACAATGCAGAATACCATATACAATACAATGCAGAATACCAAAGTATATATATTTGGAACACCAAATCCCAGCAATAATACATTATACAGCGCAATGGAGAATACCACCAGCTATAGAGGACTACAAATCCCAGCAATAATACATTATACAGCGCAATGGAGAATACCACCAGCTATAGAGGACTACAAATCCCAGCAATAATACATTATACAGCGCAATGGAGAATACCACCAGCTATAGAGGACTACAAATCCCAGCAATAATACATTATACAGCGCAATGGAGAATACCACCAGCTATAGAGGACTACAAATCCCAGCAATAGTACACTATAGTGTACTATTGCTACGATTTGTTGTATTCCTCTAAAGCTGCTGGTATTCTGCATTGCGTCGCTGTATAAAGTACTATATTGCACACCACACTTTTTGTTACTTCCACCGCTCCAAGCTTGTTCCCGTGATGGACTACAATCTCAATACAAACTAGTAGTCCATCACTGGAGCCTCTTTTTCTTTTTTCTTTACCGATTAATCGAATAATCAGCCAACTAATCGATTTTGAAAATAATCGTTAGCTGCAGCTCTACTCCAATGCATCACTAAAGCCTAAATGGACCCTTACTGAATCAGCTGCAATGGCCCAGCGTGCAAACTGGAAGCAATATGCCAGTGTCTATAAGACTGCAACTGTGGAAGCAGGAGCAGAAACATTGATATGTTGTGTCTGTGTGTCACACTAAGATTTATGTGCTCAAGGTAGACGCTGCTGAAATTGCTGGAGAGAGAATGGACTGTAATGTCCCAGCATCCAGCAGTTGTTGTGTCAGAATGAAGAAATCAATGAGATATCTGCATTTTGCCTGCATAAGTCATCTCCTTTTTACATGTTCATCAATAGTTGCATTGAGAGTATTTTTATTTATTGACATGTTGAAAATCTAGCTCCTGAAAAGCACTGTAAAAATGACACTAACTGTTTAATAGCGCAGCATAAATCCTCCATTTTGTCGGGTAGACATGCTTTCCTTGTCTTGTTTTCTTTTTTTATATGCTAGATGTGACAGCCTGCAGTGAATCGGCCTCTTCATAAAATGCTGTAGAATGTATCCCTGCTTTATTAGAAGGAATAAAAAGTCTTAGGGCCCGTTCGCACCATCTGCGTTCCAGCCCTGATACAAGTTGTGGGCTGGCTCCATGGAGGGCATGTGGAAATATCAACATGAGTGGATGTCGGTCTGAAGGAATGGGTGTCCCTAAACAGATTGCATTCATATGCAGACTGTTGTAGGTACCCACATGCCCACATGTGATGCTTCATGATTCAAAGAACTGAAATCCAGTGACTGAAAGGGTCGGACCAGGTATGGTTAAACTGGTCAGGAAAAGAAGAGGGCTCTATCTAAGAAGCTCGCAGTGTGCAGTGAAACCAGAGTAAGCAATTTTCAGTACAGGAGAGGATCCTGTACAAGTGTGGAACACTAAATAGGCTGGAGTTTAGTTTCGGTCCGATTCTGGCCAGAACGTACTGGATCGCATTGTGGCTGGCTCACTTTGTTGTGGGGCGGGAGAGAGCGTGGCGGTACATTAAACTCAATGGCACCTTAGCCACGCCCTCCGGCCGCAATGTGATCGGCCACACGGGAACGCAAGGCACATCAAAGCCTGTGGTCCGATCATGCTGCAAGCACTATTTTTTTCTGACCTGACCGCAACGCAGGCATTGATGTACCAAGTGTTCCCGTGTGGCCGATCGCATTGCGGCTGGAGGTTGTGGCTGCAATGCCATTCACTTCAATGCACCGCCACGCCCCCTCCCGCCCCACAACAAAGTGATCCGGCCACAATGCAAACCAGAATCGGGCTGGAACACACTGGCTGGTGTGAACTAGCCCTAAAGCTTGCAAAAGTGGGAAAGTCACTTTTAGGGTCCAAGTAGAAAGATGGGCACCGGCACTCCAAGGCAAATCCAGTACATCTGTTTATTCACGTACATGTTGCATAGTCAAACAGTACAACGATTCGGGTCCAAAGGATCCTCTTCATCAGGCAAACAAGTGATAAATGCAAGTGAAACAGCAAGCTATATACACACACCAGCAGTGATTGTTAGGGTCCATTCACACCCTACTTTTTTCACCACAACACATGGTATTGCGGTACTACATGCAGCACGACAATGCACGGCGGTCAGGAGGTACAGTGGTGTGCCCTTGAAATGCTAGGTGTGCCATGTCACTCTGGTGCGAATATGCCCTAAATGTTTTCTACTTCCCCTTTAATACACTGGATTACTATGTGTAGTGTCAGGTATCTTTATTTTATCCAGGAGCTCTGCACAGATACAGTTTTGTAAAATGCTATTTATTTCCCATCGTTGAATTGCTGTAACCCCAGCCTTTTTATTTCCTCATTACAGAATCATTTCCTGAGTTAAAGGAATCTGTTTGGATTCTAATCATGTAGTAATGTTTTTTGTGTCAGTTTAGGAATGTTTGAAAGGATGCTGTGGACTACAGCAGTCATGTGAAGTTAAGTATGATATTATCCATACGTGCGCACGCAAACAAATGTAATTAGTCATTGCAGACGATTGTTCCTTTCCTTACTTTAAGGCCCATCTATGAAGACTGGAGAACACGCTTAGTGGACTGAGGGTTACTCATGGCAACATTTGGGTACCTGCCATCACAGTTATACTGGTGTATACTCTAGATTCCAGCATGCCTTTTCAGCCTGCTGTGTGCAACTTTGTCTGCCCAATGATTAGGGTATACTTCAGGGGTGGGCAAACTCCGGCCAATCCCATGATGCATTTGTCTATGGGAGTCGTGCCTGTGGCTTTGAGAATCTGGCAATGCCTCATGGGATTTGTAGTTCCGCAACAGCTGGGGAGCCAGATTATCTCACCCCTGGTATGCTTGCAAGAGTACCAGTAACAAGAGTATGTTCATTCTCTCTCCTTCCCTTCTCTCTCTCTCTCTCTCTTCCCCCATCTCCCCTCTTCTTCCCCCATCTCCCCTCTTCTTCCCCCATCTCCCCTCTTCTTCCC
>NW_017306369.1:2290970-2321905 GCF_000935625.1 Nanorana parkeri | reverse complement strand
TTCCTCCTCTTCTTCCCTTTCCTCCTCTTCTTCCCTTTCCTCCTCTTCTTCCCTTCTTCCCTTTCCCCCCTCTTCTTCCCTTCTTCCCTTTTCCCCCTCTTCTTCCCTTCTTCCCTTTCCCCCTCTTCTTCCCTTCTTCCCTTTCCCCCTCTTCTTCCCTTTCCTCCTCTTTTTCCCTTCTTCCCTTTCCCCCTCTTCTTCCCCTCTCCCCCTCTTCTTCTTCCCCTCTCCCCCTCTTCTTCTTCCCCTTTCCCCCTCTTCTTCCCTTTTCCCCCTCTTCTTCTTCCCTTTTCCCCCTCTTCTTCTTCCCTCTTCTTTCCCCTTTCCCTTCTCTTCTTCCTTCAGTGTTGTTATACTTTGCACTCGGATTTCAGAACAGCTGCTTCATCTTTATTGATAACTTATCTAAAATTGGTATTACACAGTGCTGCATAAACATGCAGGTTATGTAATATTTAGTTATATTTTAACTTTGGGAAAAGCTTGTTCTCTGAAAGGTTTGCTTCTGTGCCTCCTTCATATAAAAAGAAAAAGAACAGAGCCAAGGACAACATCCCTGCAAACCTCTGGATAAACACAGCTTCTAGTTTTGGCCTTCTTGTGCTGTGACAACATAGAGCTCCTGAACATTTTAAAGTCATAGAAATGGGATTACTCAAGGTTTGAGTAAAATGTCATCATATTTGATATAGTTACATAGAAAAGCTAAAACTGCACCCTGAGCTCCCTGCCTTTCAATAACTTTATTTTTCCATGAAGTCAAAATACCCCTCCAGACTCATTCCTCTGATGAGCTTTACTCTCAAACAAATCTAAATAGTAGAGACCATTTGGTTTCGATATCTTTTTCTTAAAAATAAATATATTCTGAAAGCTGTTAAAAAAAAAAAGCAAGCCTTCAATAAAGAACTATTGAAAGTTAAAAAAAAAAAAAGCAAGCAGAGAGCAAAGGACCACTCCCTACTATTGACTTACCATGCCTTGTTTTGCACTTTTTCTGTATGAAGGTGGCCATCTTGGTACAGGCAGCAAGGTTTTACTTCCTCATGTCAGAGCCTCCAGCAGGGACAACATACAGTAGTGACTTTACCAAATCTTACTCCAAATCTCCTGAGATTAGCAGTCAGAGGCAACTTTGAAGCTGTAGGCACAGAAGTGCCTAGGTACACTCACATACTCGGAAGCGCACAATTTTTTGGGAGGTATTCAAGATGTTGAATTTTTTAGGGTACTGATTAGACAATATTACCTTTTCTAGATGTTCCCCTTAACAAATCTTCACTGTTTGAGTTTAATTCCACCATATTTTTAAACATCAGACAAACCGCTGAAAATACAAATTTGAAATGCACATACTGTATGTGAAATGTTTTCTTACAGAATTTGTAATTCTGTTCAGTAATTTTTGTTATTCAGACACCACTGCAAGATACCGTAGCCAGGTCTGTGAGCTGACTTTTTCCCACTTCAGCTTGGTACCTGCCTCCAGCCAACTAGTTAGGCAGTGAACCCACCCTGATGAAGTCATTAGCCAATATTTACAGAAGAAATTACATAATAGACATTAAACAACCGCAAAATGATTCGGATTAAAAGTGCAAAAAATACTTAGCAAAGTTTTTGATGCTGTTGGTTTTGTGCAGAGTCTAATCTGCTGCAGATTGTCTATTCTGATATATCGAGGTCATCGGCTCTCATGAATAACCCTTAGCAAGCCTTCATAATGTTGACAATTGCAGCAACTTTTTTGACCCTACAGAGGGTGTCGCTGAGCAAACCCCCACCCAATCAAAAGATCTGAGGGCTGTGAAGTAGGAAGTGAATCCTTTTATGATACTTTAAAGGACACTCCTTTTATTGGCAAGTATTCAATCTATATCCATATTTCCAGATGGCACAGTCTTACAATCTGACAACCAAAATATTAAACAGAATGAAGTTACAAGTTGATAAAACCATAGTGCTGTTAATGAGGGCCATAAAGCCCTATGATGAGGCTCATTAACAGGCTGAATCCTGGAATGTTTTAATGGGATTTATGATGGCCTGCTTTGTTTCTCAAGCTGAACTGTGTTCTACAGTAGTGTGGGCTGTTCAGTTTTGTGTGTGGCTTTTAAAAGTTGTCACCCCTTTCTGCAGCTTAGACATCAGATGTAAATCTAACTTGGCACCATGTTCAACAAAGCTTCTTCCTTCTGGGTAATCAGAACTCCTTCTCCTTGGTTATAGCTTAGTGAACAATTCATATGTTAAAAAAAAATCAATAGATTCAGAGATATAAGTAGCTTAGGTTTTATTTAAACATCGATTTTCATGTTAATTTGGGCTTTGATTTGTCCCCTCCCATCTCCTGAGCCCTGCTATTGGCCACCCATGACAATAAAGTCCATTTTCACCTCTGTAAGTGATTAGCATATATTGTGGTAATGTAGAGGCGCAGTGATGATGTATATGTGTGCACATTTTCATGACCCACATTAACACCAGTGCTGCCTTTACACACAATACACCATCCAGGGGGGTTGCCACTATGAACTATATACTAATGAAAAGGGGAAACAAAATAGAACAGAGCGCCACCGTTTTTGGCATCATTACCAGGAGGAAATAGGGTAAAATAACCTTAAAAACAAAACAAAAATACTATTGTAGCCACTACATCTAAGGACTGGTAAGTTTCAATTATAAATGTTTGTTTTTGGGTTTAGACATCCTTTAATGAACCAATGCAGAGGCTTAGGAAACAGGAGGGGTAGAGCCAAGCTCAATGTATTCTTACTAAGATTTCTGAAATCCTGTGACTTGTTGATGTTACTTAGAACATGACTTGGGATACACAGTGACTGTTTAGTTGAAACATTTCTGAAATGTTATTTTTTTCGTCCAGGGGGGGTATATTTACAAAGCAATGAATGTGACTTATCAAATATTCGCTAGTGGTGAATAAATCACTTATTATTTAAAACGCATGCACTTGGAAGATTTACCTGCAGTGAATGTCTTGTGAATGTGAGAGTCACTGCTTCATAAATATGCCCCTTGATGTGCAGTGTGGAGATTTTACATTTTTAATGTGGTTTCCGCTGCAGGCAAGTGCCATCTGGAAGCTTGTGCTGAAGATGGTTCAGTAGTGTCTTGTGCATGCAAACTGTCACAGTCCTACATGCCGTATGTCACATTTATAAATGGCATCTAATAGCTCTTATACTACTAATCTGTAGTCTGTATATTTCATTAGTGTATAGGCTTTGTGTCGGCCACACATATATTGCTTCAGGTTATGTGCAGTAATGCAAAAAGCGACTGAACCAACATGCGTTGTATGTATTCAACTTGATGTCATTGTGGTTCTTTTTAACAGGAATGGTCTGTGTCAGTATTATTTTATTAAGTGGATGTGGAAATTTGATCTGACTCACTGTATACAAACATGCCAGGAGCACCACAATTGTTCCATAAAAGAGCACTTCAGATAAAACTTCAGATAAAAAGCATTAAGTAATACGTACAAACATGGACAATTTTCCCTTGCATTAAAAATGAGGAACCCACAATTTTCTCTGACATAGATTAAAACTGACAAAAGTAATTGGCATTCATCATTGTTCCCTTTTTGGTAAAAATTAGACTGCTTTTAAATGTTTTAAACAATAAAACTGAATTGGAATGAAATGCAAATGGCATGATGTTGGGACCCTTAAGGTGGCCATACACTTTACAACCATCGCAAGACCTTAGTCTTGCGATGGTTCTAAAGTAATTAAAAAAACGTACGATCTGCCCATCTTGGACAGAAAGATCGTACTTGCGATCATCGCAAGCCCGCCCCCCTGAGGGACGGGCTCCCAATGACTGCAATTCTGAACGGGCAGTGTGCGCGTGCGCACATCGGCCCGTTCGGCATTTGTCTTCCGAACACCGTTCAAACCAGCCGAAAATCGTAAGATTTTCGGCTGGTTTTCTAGCATGCTCCTTAGACAAAAGACGTGCGACCGTACAGTAGAAACGCTTGCACGTCTTCATTCAAACTGCACGATTCTCGTACGATCGCGGGATTTCCCACGATTCTCGTCCGAGAATCGTGCAATGTATGGGCACCTTTAACCTAATATTTTGTTGAACAACCTTTAGAGGCAATCACTGAAAACAAGTGATCTTGATTGCTCCTAATGAGACTTCTGCATCTGCCAACAGTTAAGGTGCCCACACACCTTACAATTATCTGCAGATTTTCTGGGGTCAGATGGAAAAGGTGCAACAGATTCCTCCATCTACACCTAACTGTGTGGATGGAGTAATCTCCACCTGGGCCAATCTGTTGCACTTTTTCCATCTGACCACAGAAAATCTGCAGATAGTTGTAAAGTGTATGGCAAGCTTTAGTTGGACCCACTTGTCTTGAGCAAAGTGCTTAAAGAGGACCTTTACCCATATCTTCAAAATAACAACAAAGACAACCTTTAGAAACATTTAGTAATGACAATCTACAAGTGGACACTTTTAGATGATTGCAGGCTTTCTATTTTTTTGCATAACTTATTTCTCTTTTCTTCCCCAGTCTTCTGACAGTGGCCATTTTAACTATGGGCAGATTACTAGATTTCCCTCTACTTCCTGGAACTCTGGCACATGTCACTAGGACATGTGACCATGCACATGATCTCAGGGGAGGAAAATGCCTTTCCCTGAGACCTCATGAGATTACAGATGCGATTTCCCAGCAATGCTCTGCTGTTGTAACCTTCCCGGAATGCAATGTTTGGATACAATTACATAATTTGTGCCAAAGTGGACCAGGAAGTGGAAAAAATAAATTGTAAGTAATTAAAAATGTTTGTTTAGCTAATGAATGTAAGATGTTTTCATATTAGCTTACTGTAATTCATGGTTGTTTCCCTTCTCTTTGCTGCTCTTCCTTTTTAAATCTGTATCTGTTCTCATGCTGGGCAGAACTTCCCTTTGCAGCTGAGCGCCTCTTACTGTAGTGCTGGCGCAGGTTGTGAACCTGCACACAGACACCATGTATCCATTTCAGAGACAAGGCAGTCTGCTGCAAAACAGAAGTTCTGCCCAGCATGAGAAGAGATACAGATTTAAAAGGAAGAGCAGCAAAGAGAAGGGAAACAACCATGGATTACAGTAAGGCACACATTACAGTATTGTTTTATGTAAAAAAATCTGAGGGTTTAATGTCACTTTAAGAGCTGTATGCCGATGTGATTTTTAGTCAAAGAGGGTAAATGTCCACTTTAAGCTGTCTCAGGTTTGAAGGGTGTCTTCTTCAGACTGCATGTTTCCACTCTTTCCATAGATGTTCGATAGGATTCAGATCAAGGCTCATAGAAGGCCATTTCATTATAGTCCAATTTTTTGTTCTCATCCATTCTTGGTTGCTTTTAGTTGTGTGTTTTGGTTGAGATTTTCTGGCACTGACAGTATGTTTCTCTCCAGAATTCTTTGAAAGTCTTAAGATTTCATTGTGCTCTGCACAAATTCAAGGCACCCTATGCCAGGCACCGCATAGTAGCCCCAAAGCAAAACCGAGCCTCTTCCCTGTTTCACGGTTGCTTTGCTTTAAAATCTTCTCTTTTTTTGTCTGTGAACATAGAACTGATGTGACTAAAAGCCAGGGGCGTCCCGAGACTGGGTGTCACCCCGCCATGACATCATCGCGCATGCACGACTATCTAATTGAAGCCCGCCGGCGGCCATCTTGGTGGTTGACGCTGGCAGAGAGAGGAGGGGACGTTCACCCGGTGGGATGAGGTATGCCGCCGGGTCCCCTCCTCTCTTCTGACACTGTTGGGCTCTCGGCCCATGACCGAGCGCCCGACTTTTTTAGAGGGGGTGACACCAAAATTAGTCACACCCCCTGCATCACCCTTGTGACGCCACTGCTAAAAGCTCCAGTTTTGTCTCCGCTGTCCATAGGAAATTTTTCCCTGGAGCATTGTGGTTTGCCAATATGTATTTTGACAAATTCCTTTGTGGTTTAATGTTGTTTTTCTTTCACCTGTGGTGTCCTTCTGTGTCTTTCTTCTTTAAACCTACTATTGCTCAAAAAGTGACGCATGAAATGATCAGAAGTTCAGCTTGTATCTCTGTTTTTCATGGCTCTTTGTCTACCACATGCACTATCCTTCTGTTCAATCTGGAGTCGATTTTCCTCTTGCAGCTGCATTCAGGGAGGTTGGCTACACTCCCATTGACCTTCAATGTCTTAATTTTATTTGCAACTGTAATCACAGGAACATCAAGCTGTCTGGAGTTGGTTTTATAGCCTTTTCCTTTGATATGCCGGTCTATAATTTTCTTTCTCATCTCCTCAAACAACTGTTTTTATTGCTTTCTCTGGTACACAGTGTGGTGCTTTTGGTGATACCAAAGAGCAGAACGACTACACTTTGTCATTTAAAAAGGCCGGCTGACTGATTAAAAATTGTAAAAAGTAATCGCACAATTAGGTAGAACATCTCTATTATCCAATTATGTGTAATCTTTTCTAGAAGTACCCAGCAAATCTGTAGAGGCCATTTTAGAATATCTTTGTGGAATAAGCAATAATTTATCTATTTTCTTTGCTTTACTGTATGACATAACAAAGGCTTGCACATATGCATGGGACAATTTCTATTAATTTCATATTTTTTCAGGAATTAAGCATTGTTTCATTGTTTTGTTGATTCAAAAATCCCAACACATTGGTCTACATCAGTGTGTGTGTATATACCATGTGAAGAACTGTCTAGTGATCTTTGCATGTTTTTTGTTTTTTTGGATGCACTGTTTGAAAGACATGCTATTGTCCATCCCAGATCCAGTCTATAATGGCCCCAGAAGCTGTGCCACATCTATGTAGCACCAGCATTTGCTTATGCATTCTGTATAATTTCACACAGTGTCAAGGCTTGCATTGTCTAAATTGGAAAGCTGTTGTCACAGTAGATAGCTGTGTGTGTACGGAAGCAATGTTGGAGTCCTTTTTTTATTTTTTTTAACATATTTTTTGTGGGTACATATACATTCATATAATGCATTTCTACTGATGGACACACCCACATGCGTCTGATGCAAAATTTACACATAAGGCCCCTTTCACACGGGCATTCCAATTAGGTCCGCCTGTCATTTTTCAGGCAGATCTGATCGGTAGCCCAATGTTAGTCTATAGACAGCTGCGTCTAAATGTGCGTGCGTCCGTTCACATCCGATTACCCCTGACTCCAGCCAGGTCTAGAAAAAACAAATGGATCAGAGTTCCACTTTGTTACGGATCGGGGGTAATCTGATGTAACGGACACATGTCCATTTACACCCGATTCAAGACCAACATGGGTCTGGTAATTTCAGTATTTTCCTCCATTGCAAGAACTGAAGGCTCCCGTTGTGAAAGCGGTCTTACAGTTATGAACTGTTCTTTACAGAGAATACCAGGTAAACATAAACCATCGTTATTACTTGTTTATGGTAATGGGTGTCCTGGAAAGGCTCTATGAAGACAAGAAATACAAGAGCTTGTATCTATTTCAGTTCTAAATTATTGTGATGAACACTTCCCAGTCAATACGTTTGTCTTTAATTGCTTTCTTCAATTGTAGCTGACTTTGATAAGCTATTATTGGATACACAATCTGTGCTCAACAGTACACAGTTTGGAGCTGGAAACTAGAGCACCAGCTTTATGTTCATGCTTTGAAAATGCAGCATGTAATTTTCATTTGACTTGCGTTTTTATATTTCTAAGTTAGGCTCATATATTGCAGAGTGAATAATATATTTTAGACTTGACAAACCAAAGTCAAATCTGAATTCACACGTTAGAGAACTGTTACATAGGTTAATACTCCTTACACCACGAAGCGTTAGAATAGCCCACTCGATATGAATGGGCTGCTAACACTCTGCAATGGATGAAAAAAACGCCCCATCATGACCCATTTTTTTTAAGCGATGTAAAGCCTTGTTCTTTGTTGTGCAGTGCGTATAGGTGCCATTCACAATGAACGGCACAGTAATGTACCACACATAATGCTGATGCATTGCGGTTTTTATTCACTTTAAAATGTGAGCTAGGTTACTTACAGTTCCCAGACCTTTGATTGCCATACTTGTCTTTCAACTATAGCACTATAGTTAAAGGGAACCTATTATGAGACATATTAGTGGGCAGCCATTGCTGTCCTCTGCTTCTGAAAAGACTGGCTGTCATACTGGGGGTTTGAAATCAATACTTTAAAGTGGAACTTTACCCCCTTTCACTAAAAATCACATCAGCATGGAGCTCTGCATGCTGATATAAAATCATCTTACATTCATTAGTTAAACGAACATATTTTTAATTTACTTACAAATAGAGTTCATCCACTTCCTGATCCACTTTGGCACAAATGATGTCATCGTGCCCAAGTTTCGAATGCTGAATAGCCTAATGAAGACTGAGCTCCGGAAGGGTGAGATAGTAGACATGGTCCATCAGAGAGGTGAGTATACTACTTATTACTTACTAGAGTAATACTTCTTCTCTTGCACGGAACTGCATTTTTTAGAACCTGTTAGGGTTACTTTGCTCTTAGTGCTCTATGTACTCTTGCGGAGAATAATTCCTCTGCATGCCGCCATCAACCTGTGAAGGGTCATGTGACTGTCAGACAGTGTGATGGAGCTGTGGGCAGAATAGAACACATGCACAAAGATCGAAAGTGGTGTAGGACATTTTACTTCTATATTAAGAGGTTCAGCAAATATAATTCATTATTACCATAAGCAAAGGTTAGGTCCACGCCGTACAAAGAAGCAATGTGTTAGGCCTAGGGAGCTGCTGGACAGCAGTAAGGTACTGCCAGGGACAGTTAACAGGATCACAGGGTGGCAATATGGTACACAAAAAAGGGGCGAGTCCAGAGTTCATTGGTAGTGATTCGGTCCAACAGAGACAGTAGAGGCAGACCCCGGGTTACAAACAAGATAGGGTCTGTAGGTTTGTTCTTAAGTTGAATTTGTATGTAAGTTGGAACAGGTACATTTTCTAAGTATAACTCCAGCCAAAAAAAATTTTGTTTTTGTTTTGGACAGCATAGGGAAGGGTTTACCCCCTGTAAAGTTTGTTTTGCTGGGTGTGTCCCTGTTCAGAAGATTTCACCTCACTTTCTGTCCCTGTGACAATTGGATTTTGAAAATGTTGGGTTGTCGTGGAAACAAGGATTGATGGGGTGTTAAAGCTTCAGTGGAGACAACTTTTTCCCATGATGACTCTTACAGGAGTGAATTTCCCTTCCTACGGGTAGATTTCCTTTCACTTCCTGTCTCAAGGACAGGATGTGAGATTAAATCTTTCTAATGAGGATACAGACAGCAGTAAAAACCTCACGGTGACCTGGAAGAAGAGGCGGGCACCCCTCGTCTGCACGTCTAACAAGAGCCAACTTCGTACAGTACTCCAAACCAGACACAAAAAGGCGGGCACTCCTTGTCAGCACGAGCGCTGTTAGCATTACAACTACCCCTGCTGTACAGTAATAGCCTCCGTTTGTAAGTAGGAGTCGGATGTATGCAACTCCGGGACTGCCTCTACAGCAAAATCACAGAAATACAGTGCAGCAGAGAGTCAGGGAGGACAATATAATGCAAAAAGGGGCTATGGAACGACTTACAAAGGATGTTTTCTGTTGGTCCATGGAGAGCTTGCTCTGTCTGCAAGGTCCTCACAGTGTAGGCCAATGGAGTGGAGGGCAGAAAAGGCACAAAGTGTTTCATGGGTCCGGAGTAAAAGAAAAAGGAGTCCTTTGCTGCCTGGCCGCAGCCTCAGGTCTGCACAGGTCACAGTCAACAAATGGTCTGTAGAGAGGAAAAATATGAGTCTCGGTTTGGAGAATGCGAGGAAACATGAATGTATTGCCAAGATGTACTACATATTTTTATTTTTTTTTGTCTGAACATAAGTGCTCCATTGAGCTGGTTCAGAATATTGCCTCACGACAGTACAACAAAAGGAAACATTTGAAAGCCATGTGTCACCTAGGACTTGTAAACTTCAAATACAAAAGTGTCCCCTAAACCTTTAGGTGTACATTCTTCTTAATTTTGTTCAAACCCAAAATCTAGGCTGTCTAGAAAAACGTGCATGAAAGACTTTCATGTTATTTGTTTTATTACTTTTACAGTGTGATTAGAGTATAAAAATATCGCCTCCGATAGCAGCCCCCAGTCACAAAAATGCAGAACATATTGCTACTTCTTTGATATTACTCAAAAAGGTCTTTGCTGCTTTCAGATATTCATTTTCAGAGCATATCTGTTCGAAATGGGTAAGAGCTTCAAAATACCTAAGGGCTGTGGATTCAGTGTTGCCAAAAAATAGGGCAGTACAATTTAAAAGAATATTTGCTATTTTGGGACATGCAGAAGATGAGTCGCTTCTGTATCAAAGCTTTCCTTGTGCCAGGTCCATGTGACTCAAAAAAATAAAGCTTAAATCTCTGTAAACAGCTCACTATGACTGTACAGTAGTTCTGTGTCATTGCTTTAGTGATTTAGTTCCCTTGTTCCAAGGGCTGTGCAAAGATGGAACAATTTCTTACTCTTTTCTCTTTTTTTTTTTTATATTTAAAGGAGAATAGTGATTGTCACTCAGCCTCATAATCTGAGCCGACCTGTGACAATGAAACTGTCACAGGTCGGCTCAGTAGATCGGGAAGTGAGCGAACACATACCGGCGTTCGCTCACTTCTCGATCCTGTGCCGGCAGAGAGTCGTGACTGGGGGGGGGGGGACTGGATCCCCCCCTCCCCTGTCCGATCCTCCAGCGCTGACTGGCGGAACGGACGGGGGAGGGGGCGGGTACAGCTGCCTCTGGATAGGCAGAGCCAGCTGTCACTCACGCAGCTGGGTGGGTCCAGGCACAATTGTCGGGATCCGTTCTGGCCGCGGCAACTCGCTGTATACTGAGCTTTGGGTGACGGGAGGACGCTAGTTTGTGTCCTCCCGTTACCCTTAGGAGAACTATGGGGAAAAGCCCTAACCCCATAGTTCTCCTTTAAGCAATCAACGTTAAGGACATCCATCTGGCACATCATTGATATGGACAGGCACATGTTACTGCCTAATCCTGGGAAGCATAGATGAATATATAAAGGGTATATCAGTGAAAAGGTGCATTTCACCTTTTAAAAAAATTTTAAAATCTTCTTTTTTTTATGAAGGGAGTGGGGGGTAATTTCTGCATCTGAATTTCAAGGTCTTCTTTAACTTTATAGGACAATGTCACATTCCTTGTTGGATTTATGAATTTTACTATACTAAGAATATATCCGAAGAAAGAGACGGGGAATTCACAAGATATACGAGATGTCAGTGGAAGATATAACCTGATAACATTATTAAAACACACGTTACTTCTTTATTACATAAGGGGGACAACAAGCAGTTTTATAGGCCTAGGCTAATGTAAAAATTGCTTTGTTTCAAGTAGGCTGTCTCCACTGATCAACAGTACAACGTAGAGAGACTCATAGTTACATAGTTAGTCAGGTTTAAAAAAGACACAAGTCCATCGAGTTCAACCTATAGAGATATTAAAAAAAAGATTGTGTGGAGAACATTAGAAGGCTTCATAAATCTTTCTACATGGCCATTCTTCATAGTTTCTGATCTTTTCCTGTGGCAGCTGTATGAATATAAAGCACTATAGAATGTGTTTTTGACTGTGACATAAGTTTTCAGTCTTTTTGATTACCAGATAAATGACCAAAAGCCTTTGTGTATGGAAAGTATTAAGGGCCTATTTGCACTTGTGCAAATGCTAAATGCGCCTTATCACACCACAGTGCACATAACGTGCAATGTGATGTTGTGTGTTGCTAAAAATGGTCATGTACGTTTTTTTTCGTCCATTGTGCTGCCTTTCCAGCTCATTCGTAATTAATGTGTTTCCTTGATGCAATGCATGCTGGGGACCACAGTGTATTGAATGTGCTCAAAGGGTTTTTTGCCACAAAGTAAGTCTTCTGTGAGAGAAGATTCAAGTAAGCAGGTAAATACACTGTGGAATAACATACAGTACATGGGAGCTGTTTTACCCACCAAAGGATTTGTATTTCTGTCCAGCTTCTCTATAGATTTATACAGCCCTGTCAGACAGTGCAGCCAGATTAGTGACCTGACTTTTCTCTGCTGCATTGAAGCAACACAGCTTGGTCACCTGACTGGACAGTCAAGGAGCAACAAACGACTGAGGAGCTCATCCCTCTGTTCTTTCCTCCTGCCAGCACAAGGGCATGGATCGGAGCCTGACAAGCTCCTAGTACTACTCGTTCCCAGACTGCATTTTGGGAGTCTAATACCCAGTCATATTCGGGTACTTATACTAGGTGCCATTAAAAATACTTTACATGATTGTAATTGCCCTTATACCCAACCTGTAACTCGGGGTCTGCATGTTACCCTTCAGCACTTATTGCGGGGCCCTTTTGAACAGTAGTCTGCATTTTCCGTACCCATTTTCTTACTCAGATCAGTGAAAGAAAAATACAATAATACAATAGCAATTATACAGTATGTCCTTAGATGTGAATAGCAATGGTTGGCACGCAGTTACAGTGCGGTAGTTCAAAGACAAGTTCCACCAAAGAAAAAAACGGCAATCAGGAGGCACCTGTATTGCCTCTTCAACACCGGGCAGGCCCTGCTCTACCACCCTGTGAAATGGGACCCACTATGAATTGCTTCTCAGAGGCATGTGGAGCCTGCCACCCATCTAAACGAGACCTTAGACTGGTTTATAGTATTTATATGATTTGTTTTTTTTTGTTTAGAATATCTTACTTTTTTATCTGTGCTCTCCATCCTTTTTCTCTTTTTGGGATTTTTTTTCCCCCTGTGATCTTTTATAATTTTTCTTATAAGGAGCACAAATGTGGAAGAATGGAATTGTAAAAGGGCTGTGTGATGTTCGGGGATATTAGCACATATGGTGAGCGCTTAAGAATGCAGTCTACTCGCAATATCTTCGTTTTAAGGGCTCGGTAGCCCACTTTTATTCAAAACAAAGTTCATATATCCATCTTGGATACCCTCGCAATGGTTGTTCAACATAACATTCGTGCAAGGCTTCAAAACAAACACAAGAATAGCCTCCTGGCATCCACTTTAAACAGTAGCACTTCTGACCCACTGGTCCTCTTTGAAGGGCTGTCCCTCGCTGATACTGGTGGCTCCTCAGGCTCACGGCTCTCCTAGCCTCACCAGTTCTCTCCCAGCCTTCCTGGCTGTCTTAGTGTGCCTCCAGCACACTTACCGCCTGACTCCTCTTTAGATTCTGGGGAAGTCCTCTTGACTCCTGAACACAGTCTGTTTCTATCCCAGTAGGAGCTCGCCTGACTCCTCTCTGACTTCTGGGGAATGTTCTCCTGACACCTGAATACGGTCTGTTACACTTTCCCAGCAGGAGCTAATTCCCCTAGCCAGCATCCTTTTCTTAATGTCTGTGCACACCTGTGCAATTATCGAGTGTTGGCCATTGCTAAAGCCTGGACCCAGGACTAGGGATCTCATCTTTCCTCCAGAATCACCTTGAAACCTCCCAGTTCCAGGATCCCAAGCAGAACCCAGACAATCCCTTGCTTCCTGACACGTCTCAGCCCATCTGGCTGAGAGTCCCAGGTGATCATCACACAATACCACAGCTGTAATAGCAGTGATATATCTACAAGCCTCATCTAATGCATCTCAAATCTCTCACCATCTCCTGCAGCACGTCTACAGTATTTGACAATTTTTTTTTTAGTATATTATTATTTAATATTTACTGAATATTATGTACGGCTCTTTGGTGATGTCAGGGGCCACACTTGAGGCCCCCTGTATCAAGAAAGTTCACTCCACTACTATAATGAATGCATACTCTCCTGCTCTCTAACTCCCTTCCTTGCTCGTCTCCAGGACTTCTCTAGAGTCTCTTCCATCCTCTGGAACTCCCTACCCCAACCTGTCTGCCAATCTCCTACTATATCTGACTTTCAGCGATCCCTGAAAACCCAGGGACAGGGAAGCCTATCTCACCTCTAACAAATAAACTGTTACTTTTTTAACAACTCATCCGCACACAGATACCACCTCTTGTATGACTTGCCACTCCCTTTTAGATTGGAAGCTCTCATAAGGAGGGCCCTCCTTACCACCTTGTCTTGATTTGTATTGCAACTGTAATGTCTTTCTTATATTGTAAATCGCTGTGCAAACTGTCGGCGTTATATAACTTCTGTATAATAATAATAATGCTGCTAGTGTTTTTATATGTATGCTGGTGTTCTGTTTTAGGAGAAAGTTTAATCAGTAATTAATCAAGTAACATACGGTTGTGCATGAGGGCTTGTTCACACCGAAAGCGTGTGCGTTCCAGAGCGGTAGCTGCTGGAACGCACCGCGTTTGCTGAGAAACTTCCCCCCTGCGTTTTGGGGCTGGAGGGGGTGTGGCGGTGCATTGTATTCAATGGCACCGCTTCCACGCTCCCCCTGCACTATTGTTTGCAGTGGAACGGAACGCTGGCAACGTTTTGCAAGGTGTGCGATCGCACTGCCGAACGCACACGCTTTGGGTGTGAACAAGGCCTGAAAACTATGCAACCCATTTTGCATATCCGCCACAATAGGTGGGAGGTTGTATAAAGTCGTACAGTGTGTATATCACCACAGTACAGCGTTAGATTTGCATAGGGTAATCACATTGTGCTTTGAGTAAACTGCACAAACTGCTTTTAAAACGAGAATCTTCCTTTTGAAAAACTTACTTCAGCAAGTGCGTGCACTGGCAAAATAATTGCTGTGCAAATTCAATGTTTATTGTCAAAGTGCCCTGCTCTGAGACTGGTGTGCTGACAACACAATGCATTGCGTTTGCTTTGTGTTCTTGGCTTTTATTGCAAACAATTAGAAATAAACCTTTTATTTACAATAAAGTACATTGCATTCTAAAAAGTGTACAGGACATACTTTAAGAAGACATTACAATTACAATACAAATCAAGACAAAATGGTAAGGAGGGCCCTGCCCGTGAGGGCTTACAATTTAAAAGTGATATTAATTTATAGCATCCTGGCAGATATTTTATAACGAGTATAATTAAAATAAAGCTGGGGATTCTAATGCATGTTTCAGATTAAAACATATAGGATAAGTCTGATATTATCTATTGTGTTAATTCTGCGCCATTGTCATTCATTCCGCAACATTGGTTCTTTGGCCTGTTAGCTGTTTTTCAGAACAGCGATGTACGTAGCATGAGGTGGTGTTACTAGCTCAGTGAAGCTCATGCTGTGGGACCACATCCTGCAAAATCCCCCAGGCTGCATCTGATGATCTAATAAGGGATGATTAGAGAGCTAAAATTACCCCTCAGACTATCTATGAGCTCTTAGCCGCTGCGTAGCAACATGCCACATACAAGACAAATGCCGATCCTCCATTTTTGTTTTCTGTTTGTACTGGTTATGGCTTTTTTTAATTATTATTATAGTCATCTAAAATTGGTTAACCTTAAAAGAAAAACCCTGTGCTATGAATGATTTTCTCTGTAGGTTGCCTCTTTATATATTCTCTACTTTTTATCATAGGGATAAGGTTACATATTATATAATGAAGAAAGGAAAAATGAATTGTCTTTAAGATTAAGAAACGGCACAGCACTAATTAAATTAAATCGACTGCACGAAAAATTATAATTTAAAGGTAAAGTACACTTTTTAGAAAAAAAAATGCTCACTTCTTTATAAAAAGAAAAATGTGCATGTATAATTTTTTTGCATTGCAGCCATGACCAATAGATTTGTAGGTGCAGTGCTCTGGCTTCTGCAGATTCTTACTCCTGTCCATGTCCATACTGAGGTACGGTCATTTAGTAACATGGATAACATGCAGACAGTGTGCATCAATACCTGTACGGTTTACGTCTACGTGTAGCTTCGTGTAGCAACGGCAGGTCTTTCAGTTGTTCAGGCAGCTACACTCAACAGCTGCTCCTCCTGGGCGAAGGTTTCTGCACGGACGTGCACGCAATACAACCTTGCATGTTTGTGTGAATAAGGCCTTCTTGAAAATTTCTTAGAGTATGAATTACATCACATTGCAATTGACTACAGAGAAAGCAATCAGGACCTTTATATTCCAGCCAAGCCCTGGATCTCAAAGTATGCCTAGTGTGTGAGGAGATATACTTAGATGTATACTATTTGCCTGCATTTTCTATCTGTCAAAACAGAAGTGTTTCATCTGCTGCATGAGCTTTACGCTGATAACACTCGTATATTAAAGGTAGTGCCAGCATTACATGAAAGCTCTATACTAATTTGCAGTTTTACCAGCTTCCAGCAGCCCAGACAGAGTATTGGTTATTAGACAAGAGACAGGTCATCCTTCATAGAAACCTTTATAGCCTGAAATTGGCCTGACTTTTCGCACTAACAGGGAGAGAATACAAGAAAATAACGGCACATGCATCTGGCCCAGGTGGAGATTACTCCATTTTCCATCTGACCCCAGAAAATCTGCAGATAATTGTAAAGGTGCCCATACACCTTACGACCATCGCAAGACTTTTGTCTTGCGATGGTCGTAAGCTTATTAAAAGCTCGTACGATCTGCCCATCTTGGACAGGCAGATCGTACTTGCGCACACCGGCCCGTTCCGCAGCTGTCGAACGAGCAGGCTAGAAACCCGCCGACAATCGTACGATTCTCGGCTGTTTTTCGAGCATGCTGGTTCGACAAAAGACGTGCGACCGTACAGTAAAAACGGTTGCACGTCTTCGTTCACACTGCTCGATTCTCGTACGATCGCGGGATCTCCCGCAATTCTCGTACGAGAATCGAGTAGTGTATGTGCACCTTAAGGTGTACGGCCAGCTTTGGAGGCAAGGTTTCATCATTATTGGAGATTCAGATTCTTACAACACCTGATTCATGACTGGGTCTCATAAAACTCTGGCCAGAGGGTCCAACTGCCTCACGTCAACCGAAAATTAAAGAGCAATTTTGTGTGTGAGGAAGATACGTGTTACTGTTATGATCTTTTATAGGAGTTTAAAGTGAACATGTGTTTTGTCCACAGAGGTACACTGTAACGCAGACCTCCACAACAGCATTTATGCCCACCACGCTATGCAGCCACCAAAAGTGAAAGTATAGTCCTGCATAATTACAAGTTGCTGGAGTAGCAGCTTTCAGTAGGCTACGAGCTCCCCATGTGAGAGCACTGATTGGCCAGCGATGTCGCATGCTTTTCCTTACCTGTGGATAGTGCTCCCACCATGCAGCACTGTACTCCTCCATAGACATACTCCTCTATGCATAGTGTTTCAGCACTCCTCCATACACATACTCCTCCATACACAGTGCTCCCAGCACTAAACAGAGTGGTGGGGGAGTGAAGGAATGATTAGTATATGCTACTGGGGATGGGGCGATTGAAGCATGCCAGTTGTTTTTGTCCTGAAATGTAGCTAGGTTGCTAAAGTACATACTATGTAAATGGATGATTTAACAGTTGTTTTTTAAATAACTGCACATATTACACTTTCAGTACAGCGGTACAGATCACAATAGATGCGCCGGCCTGTTTGCACTGCTCTGTCCCTACAGAGCATTAAACGCTTTAGAAGTCTCAGTAAACCAATAAAACCTTTCCAGCATGGCATGCTCATTGTTTAGAGTATACGTCATCTCTGCTGCCCTGCAGTGTTCTTACACTGCAATCAGCAGTTTCTCTGCCATTTGACATTAGAATTTAATATTCCCTCCAGCAGCTTAAATTTGTCTAAAAAGTATTGTGCTCAAAACGTGACCCATGAATTAATAGACCTGAAAATCATATGTAGTGCAAAGGATATGAGAATGGGCAGTATGTGCAGGAGAGGAGCGTGACGGGTATGATAAAAGGCTTTATGTGCAAGAGAGGATATTATGAGTGCTGCCAGTATGTACAGCAGAGGAATGTGAAATGTATGATGGTGGGCAGTGTGTGCAGGAGCACAATCTGGCATAATATGAGAGCAGCATTATGTGCAGGAAAGGCATGTGAAGGGTATGATGGTAGGCAGTATGTGCATTCGAAGGATATTATGCGAGCAGGCAGTATGTGCAGGAGAGGAGTGTGATGGGTATGATGGTGGGCAGTATGTGCATGACTGGAGTAGGGGATAGTATGTGAACAGGCAGTATGTGCAGGATGGGGATAGGGGATAGTATGGTGCTGGGTAATATGCGCAGGACAGGAGTGGGAAGGGTATGATGGTGGGCAGTATGTGCAGGAGAGGAACATGGATAGTATAAGAGCAGGCAGTATGTGCAGGGGAGGAGTAGGGATAGCATTAGATCAGCAATATGTGCAGGAGAGGAGCAGGGACAGTTTGAGAGCTGCAATATGTGCAAGACGGGAGTGTGAAGTGTATTATATGGACTATATATGTGTGGAGGAGGAGGGCACACCGTACTGATACTGTGTACTATTATTATTACTTTTTTTTCTACTGTGGCGACAGGTTCTCTTAATGGAGGCAACAGAGATCTGTTAGACTTTTACCTCCAATGTGTCCTTCGGCTACAGATTGGGGACACAGAGTCCCTGATTTGAAGCTAAGCTGGCTCTGAGCTCTATCACCCTAAAGAGGGAATCCAGTTCCTCACTGTGCTAAAGCATCTTTTCACAAGACTTGAGATCCTTCGATTTCCTAAACGTAGAGGCATTTGGGGAAGCGACCAATATTACCAGCATGTTCTTCTCCAAAATAATGGTATTTGATTAAAAAATGTGTTTATTTCTCGCTTTAATGAGGGAGGTGTCCTTTAGTGAGTCTTTGTGTTCCCAACTATGCAGAATGAGTAGTGGGGCAAGGATTCTCTTCAGCTTGGAAGGCTTACATTGGATTGTCAATGGGGGCGGGGGGGTGTAGTCCAGAGCACCATGCTTTAGAGGTCACCATCGCTGTATGGCAAAAGAGAAAGGAAATTGCATGAACTTGATTGATCCAGAGCGTTTTGTGGGTTTTTCATGGTTTTTAGTTGTTTTGGTCTAACCAAGACAAGGCGGCAGCAGAATTGAAGAAATGCACTTCACCCTTGGTGACCACCATGAGTTTAGAGGGATATAACCTAGACTACCGGTATGAAATATGCAAATTGCTCGATCTGTGTTTTACATTCAAAAACCTGGCCCTTTGCATCTGCACCCCGGAGGGGAAGTCTGGAAAGACTGAAAACTTGGGGGTATTAATGGTTAAGCCAGGGCAGTCTCTAGCTAGTCTTAAACTGGCCATACACTTATAGATTATCTGCAGATTTTATATGGTCAGATGGAAAAAGTGCAACAGATACCTCCATCTACTCTAAACTGTGTGGATGGAGGAATCTCTCACTGGGCAAAGCTTCCAGGGCCATCATTGCTTACCTCCTGAAAAAAGCCCCTGTATTTTTCACAGTACACATGGGGAATATTGTTTGTAAAATTGTCTGCTTCCTGTTATTCAAGCTAGTGATTAATGCAGACAAATTACATGGTAGGGTTCATGGTGCTAATATAATGTATCATTGATTGTGCTTTAGTTGTTGTTATAACACATCTTGGAATGTAATGTTCGCATATATTCTAGCTAACAGTCATCCATTTTTCATGACACAAGCTTTTACAGCTTTATAATTTGCAATAGTATTTACAAGTGGCCAGCTTTTCATGTGTCATAAATGATGGTCATTTAAATTCTTCTGCAGTCAATTTTTTACAGGGACCGGAATTTTTGAGAAAATAACCAGAAAAGTATTTTTCCTAAGCTGAAAGACTAGTGATTATTGGATTTTCCTGCCTGAAGTAATTTTGAATATAACCATGATTTCACATCTTGCCTTTAAGGCTAGACATGTCCAACAGTAATGTTAATATCAATATGTTAGAATAAAGTACATCCAAAAGCTCCTGTAGGACAGTCTAAACAAGTCCCAAATCCAGTTGTTATGTTATCCACAAGCCTCATAAACGTATAGTTGGGGAATTTCAGCAGCAGAGGCATTGCGAAAGACTAGGTGTGGCCAGGTGCTGATTGACATAGTACAGCCTCGTGAATTAGCTGGGACAATGCAGATAGCCATGTTTCCCCCCTGCAACGTCTTGTATCCTGCTGTAATGCAAGCAGGTACAGTTTCATGAGATTGGCAACATTTCTCAACTCCGGAGCAGCATTGTTGCCACCCCATCATAAGAAGCTGCATCTGGTGGACTCCATGGGCAGGATCAACAATTCTTTATGGTACTTTTCAGGGGAAATTGTAAGTGCAGATGAACTTATAATTAAGTGCTGCAGCACATATTTTCTAAAGGGAGAACATAGTTGTACTGTAAATAATAACTGCAGGAGACTTCCACTTGCCCATGTTTAAATGTGGGGATAAAACCAGGACAGCTAGGTCTTTGTAGGTGTGTCATCTGTTTGTGTGCAGACTGTAATAGTCAGTTCATTCATAAGGCCCCTTTCACACGAGCGTCATCAGTTCAGTCATTGTTCACGGATACAAAAAATTGATGAAAACTGAGTTTACATCAGTTTGCCCATCTGTCAGTTCAGTTTACATCTGTTCTTTACATGTCCATATTGGACTTTTTGGTATTATAGTATGGTAAATTCACATTATTGTTTGGTTTCCCCCAGCATGCATTGAGCTTGCCATGCTGTATTAAGACATCAGTCCCAAAAAACGGACGTAACCTGAACTGATGTACACTGATCACAGGGGTGTGGAAATAAAAAAATAAAAAAAACTACTTGTCCAAGGGCTAAAGCGGGGGGCATATCTACTTGTCCTGCATGACAATCTACTTGTCCCAATACAAAAAAATAGTTTTAATCAAAACTAAGGATGCACCAATACCGGTTTTTCGGTAACGAGTACAAGTACCGTTTTTTTGCTTTCGGATCTCGCCGACACTGAATACTAATACGGGTGCTTCCGCTGTCATGGAGCAGGCTTCCCTGGTAATCAGGAAGCCGGGCAGCAGGTAATGACATCCTGCCCAGGTTCCTGATTGCCACGGAAGCAGGCTCCATGTTGTTTGGCCTGCTTGATTGTGATTGCCCGGGAAACCTGCTTCCCGGTCAATCAGGAAGCCGGGTGGCGAGTTATGATCTGATTGACCGGGAAACTGGCTCGATGCTGATTGGCCAGGAAGCCGGCTTTCCAGCCAATCAGCAATGAGCCCCAGGAGGCGTGTTACTTGTTGCACGGCTTCCTGATTGCACGGGAAGCTGGCTCCATGTTCCCCTACGGTACTGCCAGTCAGAGGAAATTTTCATCTGGCCGTAAGTTTCAATATCGGGGAAGGTATCGGAGCATTTGGGTGAGTACGAGTACTCGCCCAAATACTCTGTATCGGCACTGATATTAGTATCGGTGCACCACTAATCAAAACATATTTGACTGTGCTAAATAGCGCTTCTCACTGGTCAACGCAGTCATCTGACCACGTTGACCAATGAGTACTTGCAATTTGCGAGCGAAATTCAAAATGCATAGGGAAGGACAGCGCTGGACAGCGGGCAGAAACGCGGCTCCACAATGTACATTCAGCTCTGCTTGTTCATCTGCAAAGGGAGGGTTGGAAACCTGACAACCTGAGATGTATTTTATGTCTGGTATGGCCAAGTAGTATTCCAGTAGACAGTCAGATATCATGTATCCTTAGGCTTATTCTCTGTACAGGGAGGTGAACTCTCAAAAACAAGGGTAGAACACTCAAAATCACCAATGTGACAAGCAAGATAACCAAAGATATAAGTTATCCTGACCTGCAGTTACTTTAATGCACTTAGCACAACTTTGATTCTCAGCCTTGATTGAAGAGACTGTCACAAACGTTGTCTATGAAATGCTTACTTGCATTGTTTTCTTTGCATACATGATTTTTATTAACTTTTAACAACTAGCAATGTGTCCACTTGAGCACTCCAGGAAGAATCAACTCTAGCACAGCCTCAGTTCCCCTTCCCTCCTGCCATATCATAGCCGCCTTTTCTTGGATTGTCTAATTATTCTGCGCTGGCCCAGCTACTCCAATCCACCTTTCACCTCACTACATAACCTTTTATGTTGCTGTATGGAGAGGCGCCAAGGGAAATACTGTCGATTGAGTGAAAACTCTGGGGCTGCTGCTATCCCATCCAAGATGGCGGTGCCCAGCAGCAGTCTCAAGACATTTAGATGTCTATAAAAAGGGAGGCTTTTACAGGTAAATAACATGCATTAAATATGTTGTTAAATGCACATATAATCTTATCAGAAGATATTCATTGAAATAAATGGCTATTAACCAGGGCACCTTGTTGAGCTCCTATTTTTATGCTTGGCCCACCCTCCTGACAAAGAGTATATGTGTAAACATGGATGCCAGATCAGACTTGAGCTACTTGTGAATGTTCTGGCCTTCGAAGGGCCCCATCTGACTCTGCAACACTCTGCATGTGCTGACATCAGCCATAGGTAATAATGACCTGCACAGTGCACAGACTTTTCTAGATTTTAGTCATTTTAACACTTTAGACTACTATGTTAATGTTTTGTTTTTTTAAAACACAGATATGGGTCTTAGGCAGACTAAATCTACAAAATGGCCATTGACCATGCCTCTTTGTCTGCACATCCCTAGACATGAATAGTAGACTCTGGCTAGTTAGGGAATATATGCTCTGGACTCCAAGTACTAGCTTTGTATGGGGAGCATAACAGCAGGTGGATAAGGTTTTATCACTACTTTTGCTGATCGCTAATGTCTGGGGTGGTCTCTTTGGATGAACTAGAAAAAATGGTACATGCATGAATCTATAACCGGCCTTTATAGCAGGGCGCACATTGGGAAGGCTTACAACAACAATTACAACTCTATGTATCCGAGTCTCCAAGTGTGAGCATATTAATGAAGTTGATAAATTACATGCTTTTGGCCAAAAATATGTAGAACCTGGGCCTCCAGTGCGTCCCTGCACCGTATTAGGAGGAGTAGGCCACCTCCCAGGTACACCTGCATGTAATTTATCAACTTCATTAATATGCTCACACTTGGAGACTCGGATACATAGAGTTAGGACCACACTTTGCAGAGGTGCCTTGACGCGGCAGTGTGGCTTCTACATATTTTTGGCCAAAAGTTTGTGCAACTAAACCTCTGATTTTAACGCATACTGTTGACAGGGCTACTTGTTTGGTTGCAGGCTGGCTGGCAGGTTGAGGCTGGGGAATTTTTGTGTTTTGTATGCTCTCTTTGGATACCTTATTATGGGACTCTCATCTTCTAAGTATGTAAAAAAAAAAACACCACGCCACTTTTTCAAGCGCTGGAGGTGCATAAGAGTCTAGTGCCCCACAGCACTAACCTGTTTTTTGGAGGGTTTTATCCCCCCTCCGCCTCTCTTTTTTTTCTCTTGTTTGTGGGTCAGCAATGCTTATTGAGACAGGAAGTTGGGGGGGATCTTTTAAAAGAAACCTCCCTTTTAGGATGGGAATCTCCTCAATCAGGACAAATGTGGGAATAAAAACCCGACAGAGCTTTAGCCCTTCCACACTTTTTACCTAAGAGTAAAATGTAGTTTTGTCTTGATTTCTACTTAAATCAACTTATAAACTCATATCAGAGGTTCTGTAATAGGAATGCATGATTAAATGGGGCAAACTGTCGGCGGAGTACATGTTTAAAGCTTTTGCATCAATAAAGATGTCAGATGTGGACACCTAAGAAGGCATGGACAGAGGTAGGGCTCAGGACATATTGTTATTAAATATGCAACACAACGAGTATGAGAGAAAAGCATATATAAAACTATATTCATGTGCAAAATTGATCACAAATGTCAGAGCAGATGGGCATTCCTTGGCACGTTTGTGGTTATGAAACTCCTGGGCTTAATGTACATCAATTTAGTGCAGTTATTACACACGTACAGTATTTTCTTTTGTTCTGCAAAAGTAAATGTTGGCAGAATTCCATCCAGTCCTACATATAGATACATCAGGCATGGATCTGTTGACCAGTGGGGCCAAGCTTCCCATAACCAGGCAGGTCTACCTACACATGGTGATGGCCCTTGGCTCTCAGGTAACTCTGTATTGCAGGGACATTGCCTCGTTTGGACATCTGCCTTTTTATTTTCCTCCACAATTGTCCCTCTTTTAGTTGTGATGCTGTATTTTTGTCTGTATGTGTGTCCCTTTTCTGCCGCCAAAACAGTCCTGACCCGCCGAGGCATGGACCAAGCTGTTTTTCCAGCACATTCCACTGATGCTCGATTTGAATTGAGATCTTGAAAATTTGGAGGCCAAGTCAACATTTCAAATTTGTTGTTGTGTTCCTCAAACCATTCTGCAGTGTGGCAGGGCGCATTATCCTGTTGAAAAAGGTGGGGGGGGGGTGTACTTTTTTCAGCAACAATGTTCAGGTAGGTGTTAGGCTCCATTCACATATAGCTTTTGTGTTTCCCACCCGGTTTTCTGTGAGGGAGACCGCACGAGACGCAAACATTATATGTGAAACAACTGCATGGATTCCGCTCGTTTGCGGCTATTGTATAGCTGGGAGCATGCAAAATCCGTCAAAAAATCGCTTGTACTATTTTGTGGGCCGCTGCAAATGTCGGAACAATGCACATTAAAGTGCATTGTTTTTTTCTGTTTAGAGCGGCTCTGTGCATATTCGGCCGGCCGCTTGCTTCTGTCTGAATGGAGCCTTACGTGTCAAAGTAACATCCAAATGAACGTTTTGTTGTATTCCTCTATAGCTGGCGGTGTTCTGCATTGCGCTGTATAATGTGCTTTTGCTGGGTTTTGTAGTCCTCTATAGCCGGTGCCATTCTGCATTCATTGCTGTATAATTTTACACTTTCCATTTCACTATATTGCACACCACACTATCTTTTTTTTCTTTTTTACTTCCACCGCTCAAGCTTGCTGCTGTGATGGACTACAACCTCAATACAAACTAGTAGTCCTATCACTGGAGCCATTTTTTAAACTTTATTTTATTGTTTATCCGATTAACCGATTAATCGAACTTAATAATCGGCTAACTAATCGATTTTGAAAATAATCGTTAGCTGCAGCTCTAGTTTACTGTGACTGTAATCTACCTTGAGAAATGTGGTGTTGTGTCTCCACTGAAGGCTGCACAGTAATAAGCCCATGTATGCAGGACCGGATTTACACTCCCCCCTCCCCCCATGGAGAATGCCAACCAGATAGCGGGGGTGGCAGGGTTGGTTTGAATTTTTTTATTGTTTCTTTTTATCACTTTTTTTATTTATTTTCTTCTTTTTTTGTACTTTTTTAAATTTTTATTTATCTTGTCATCCCTTTACTTTAAAAAAAATATTTTTATCTTATAATTTTTTTCTTCTTTTTTTACTATTTTATTAATTTTTTAACTTATTTTTTTAATTTTTATTTATGTAATTATTTTTTTGTATATATTTTTTCCTTTTTTCTTTTTTACTTCCACCGCTCCAAGCTTGCTCCTGTGATGGACTACAACCTCAATACAAACTAGTAGTCCTATCACTGGAGCCATTTTTTAAACTTTATTTTATTGTTTATCCGATTAACCGATTAATCGAACTTAATAATCGGCTAACTAATCGATTTTGAAAATAATCGTTAGCTGCAGCTCTAGTTTACTGTGACTGTAATCTACCTTGAGAAATGTGGTGTTGTGTCTCCACTGAAGGCTGCACAGTAATAAGCCCATGTATGCAGGACCGGATTTACACTCCCCCCTCCCCCCATGGAGAATGCCAACCAGATAGCGGGGGTGGCAGGGTTGGTTTGAATTTTTTTATTGTTTCTTTTTATCACTTTTTTATTTTTATTTATCTTGCCATCTTTTACTTTTTTATTTATAATTATTTTCTTATTTTTTTATATTTCTTATTATTTTTTACTTTTTATTTATTTTTTTTGGCCTTGACTGGAATCCAGCCCTGCATGTATTCTTTGACTTTGCATTTACTGGTGTTTTTCTAAACATGTACCTTTAAAGTTAGCTTTGAGAGCAATTACCCATTTGTATATTAAAAAAAAAACTAGATGCATTTCAAAATTAATTTACAAATATTTAAATTTGACCAGATTTCAGCCCATTCAACAGCTCTTGGACTAGGAGAGGTAGGGGCAGTACTTGGACCTAATCAAGTATGCTGCATACACATGTGCCGACAGAAGGAGAAAGCAGAGTGATGACCTCATCAATCTGTTGCTGCTCCTTCACTGTCGAGTCACAGACAGTGGGCAGGGAGGTGACTTACCTGTGTTTATATTAACTGCAAACAGAGGAAAAAAACACAAAAAACGGTCAGCAGGCTTGCTGTGTTGTTTGACAGGCTGTGTATATCTCAGGACTGGGTGACCAGATCTACAACTCCTTTGGGAAAACAGCTCCCATACATCTCATCTGTGCTTTTTGCTGTTTGCCTAGATTTCAGCTTAATCTGGTCAATGCTTAGTGTTTTTTTTTATCTAAGGCCTTGTTCACACCAAATGCAGAGCAGATCTGCATGAGTTTCTGCACACGCAGTGCAGTGGGTTGTGCCGCGTTTTTGATGCGTTCTGGGCCGTTTTTGGTTAAAAAAAAACAAAACATTTTATTTTAGTTTAAAATGGGCTTTCAGTGCGTTCCAGGGCGTGTGCATGCTTTTGCATGCGTTCCAGAGCATTTAAAATAGCGCTTGCTGCAGTTGTTTTACCTGCTCTGGAACTGAACGCTGCGATGTGAACTGGAGCTAAAAATACCATTGGAATACATTGGTCGCAGTTTTGATCCGGTCTGTAACTGCTATGCTCTGCTCCTGGAACGCGCTTGGTGTGAACAAGGCCTCACTGTCTATATCTTTATCCAGAAGCACAATGAACTTTAGTGGCTATGGGAGGGGAACGAGTAATAATGCTTTGTACTATCCGTTTTTTTTTTTTTGTATGTTTTTGTTTTTTTTTGGGGGGGGGGGGGGGTATGAAAAAATTTACATACTGTATAGCCTGGTATATCTTTTACCCAAAAATGTTGGCTTTAAGATAGTCCACCATCACACTTGTTATAAAGGAACTTTACCCACCAATTTTATATCCCCCAAACATTTTCTTTTAAGACACGCCAGCTATCAGGGTGCTTATTTCAGCCCTCAACTGTTGCAAGTCCTCACATGGCTGGTGTCATAGCTGATCACATATGCAGCGCCATGGTGACTGCAAACCAAAAAGGGGCTAAGAAGGCACCTTCCTTCTTTGGCTATAAGGGATATGTGTAGCTGGAGTTCTGCTTTAAACTTGGTAGTGTGATGACTAGATCTGGTAGAGCTAAACAATTCAAATGTGTGCTGACCATTCAGGCGGCAGTGGAAATGGTCATTCAAGAGCTTTATACATGTGCAGGTAAGATTGAAGCCTACTGAACAATATCTAAGTGCATACCTTTTGGGCAGGGAAGTTAAAGAAAACAAATATATGAGCTGATCTTTAGCGTAGCATCTTATTAGCACCTAAAATGAGCAGTCACTGTAGGTTTTTGGGACATGTGTATATATACCACTACACACAATAAATCTCTAGTACTGGAAGTAGACCAATGGGGTAACTTTGAGGGGTTTTTTTCTATAGCTTTCCAGTAAGACCATCTGACACATAATAATATTAAAGGATTTGTATAGGCATGACCCACGTTTATCCCCCAAGCCTCCCTCTTCCCTTCTAGTGTATACATTCATTTTTTGTATCACCAGTACGAAGAAACAAATTTTATTAACCCCTGTGTCGCCATCACCAGGCTTGTAAAGGGGCAACTGGTAGAAGGGAATAGCAGGTTGTCCTTCCGTTAAAGCTACATCTCTCAAGCTCCATTGACCTATACATCGTTGGCAGGCTTTTTGGAAGTTGAGAAATAATTGAAATAGGGACAAGAATAGGCAGGGTAATCTAGCATGGGAAACCTCAGATGAGGCTTACAACACTACAACTGAGGCAGCATTTCCAGCCAACAAGAACAACTTGGGAACTTATTCTGTACTTGCATCTTTTTAAATGGATAAAACATGGAAAATGGTTTTTGCCCGATACACACTTAAATAAATTGGGCTAGACTTCTTTAACATGCTCAGTTTTGAAGACTACTTAATATGCACTTTTTAAAATGTTTTACATAAGTACAGAAATTATTAATATATAAGTACAGAATTATGTCATATATTTTAGAATTATTTAGTGCACTTTTGCAAAGTTATTCCCTTGTCTATGATTAATTATTAACGTGAGTCAGTCTGATCATTATGAAAGACACATTTCAGTTGTTGATATCTCTTTAGAACGATTCTCTTGAGGCGAACCCAATTAACTGATTGATTCAGTGAACACACTTTCTCATATTCTGAAAGTCAGAAGGTGTACTGTGAAATAAAACCAGTTATGAAGGCGGCAGACTATAATGTGATGTGAACCTCACGTGAGGGAAATTTGCAGGGTTATTCACTAAAGGGTGAAGAGTTTGGGGAAGGCAGTAGAAGTGACCAATCTAGGACACTATAGCTGAACTGGGAAGTGAGCTGAATTGGAGAATTTTTCCAAATCAGTTATTTTGGCCTAGAGTGTTCACTTCTCCTGCCGTCTCCAAACTCTTCACCATGCAGACCTATGGGCTTTAATACTTGGTCACCTTAAACAAGTATGCAGGTCAGGAAAGTCATAGAAAAATCAGTAGGCCTTATTTGCAAACTTGTTTAAGAGCAATAACTCAAGATATTGAACCCAGATGACCAACATTGTGCATGCCTGCATCTTTTTTTTTAATTATAATTACTGATTTGCTTTTGAGGTGGTTTTTTTTTGCCACAGTATCACAGAATAATATTCTGACAAAGTGCACTTATCCTTTATTTTTAACCATGCCCCTGATGCATTCTTACTTCTATACCCAGAGCAATGTTTACATCCTGCTGTAAAACGTTTCTGCTGGCGCTTGCCACAGTTGAACAGTCAGCTCCCAGGCATCTCCTGCCTAGGAAGATGGCCCCATTGAAGTCTATGGTGATAGACTGTGCAGGCGCAGCTAGTGAAATTCTGGTTTTAATGACAGGATGTATGTACAGGTGAAACTCGAATAATTAGAATATCGTGCAAAGTTCATTTATTTCACTAATGCAACTTAAAAGGTGAAACTAATATATGAGATAGACTCATTACATGCAAAGCAAGATAATTCAAGCCGTGATTTGTCATCATTGTGATGATTATGGCTTACAGCTCATGAAAACCCCAAGAACCCCAAATCCACAACCTCAAAAAAGTAGATTATTACATGCAATCAATAAAACAAGGATTGTACATAGAACAATATCGGACCTCTGAAAAGTACAAGCATGCATATGTACTCAGTACTTGGTTTGGGCCCCTTTTGCAGCACTTACTGCAATTACTTTTGCACGATATTCTAATTATTCGAGTTTCACCTGTATTGCAGCTGGTCGGGGCTGTTGGATGAGGTAAGTACAGGCAGTCCCCTGGTTACATACATCCTACTTACATACGACTACTACTTACAAACGGAGATTAAAACTGTACAGCAGGGGTAGTTGTAATGCTACTACGGTCATGCTGACGAGGAGTGCCCGCCTTTTTGGGTCTGGTTCGTAGTACTGTACGTACATTACAGGAAGTTGTCTCTTGTTAGACATGCAGATGAGGTGCCCACCTCTTGTTCCGGGTCACTATGAGGTTTTTACTGCTGTCTGTATCCTCATTCCGGGTCACTATGAGGTTTTTACTGCTGTCTGTATCCTCATTAGAAAGATTTAATCTCACGTCTTGTCCTTGGGACAATGCAAAGTGAAATGAAATCTACTAGGAAGGGAAATTCACTCTTGTAAGAGTGACCATGGGAAAAAGTTGTCTCCACTGAAGCTCTATCACCAATCCTTGTTTCCACGACATCCCAAAATTTTCAAAATCCAATTGTCACAGGGACAGAAAGTGAGGTGAAATCTTCTGAACAGGGACACACACAGCAAAACAAACTTTACAGGGGGTAAACCCTTCCCTATGCTACCAAAACAAAAAAAAATGGGGCTGGAGTTACCCTTAAAAAATTTACCTGTTCCAACTTACATACAAATTCAACTTAACCAGTTGACATCCGCGGTGTTAATATTCACGCCATACAACCGATCAGCGGCTATAGAGCCGCTGATCGGTTGTATGTGAAACAGCCGTTAACGGCTGTAGTAACAAGCGGGTCTTTCCTGCCCGTGCGCGCGCGCTAGGGGGCGCGCGCGAGCAGGAAAAAAATGCCGTCTGACGACGGCAACCCGCAGATAGGAGTCAGCCGTCCGTCCATTTTTTTTTTCTTAACGGGCGGATGGCAAGAGGTTAAGAACAAACCTACAGTCCCTATCTTGTTCGTAACCCGGGGTCTGCTTGTATTTATCTGGGGTTGGGAAGGATAAGCTGCTTTAGGGGTGGGCATTGAACAGACAGTAGAGGAATGATGACGATTTATTTTTTATTTCTGCTGCTGTCAGTATGTTCTGTCAGTAATGTTCTGCAGTAGCATGTGGCCTTCCATTGGATTGATTATAAGAGGCAGATCTCAAGTCGTATGCTGGCACGTACACTAGTCACATTACGCTGTCCATGTAATTGTTATTTTTTTATCTGCTAGGAGTTAATTGTGAAGGGAAGGTTACTTAAGCTAGCCAAACACTTTACGATCTTTCTTGTTTAGCTCTGAGAGACAATTTTCCATCAAGTTCCACTGAAAAATCTACTTTTGTTAAACCGGATGGGGCTGGCAGGACCACCCATGGATTGAGTTTTGGCTGAATCGGCCAAAGTTTAATATGGGTTTGGCTAGCTTTAAGTGACAAAATTCACTTAAACACTGTCG
>NW_017306369.1:2250213-2290687 GCF_000935625.1 Nanorana parkeri | reverse complement strand
TATAGAGCCGCTGATCGGTTGTATGTGAAACAGCCGTTAACGGCTGTAGTAACAAGCGGGTCTTTCCTGCCCGTGCGCGCGCGCTAGGGGGCGCGCGCGAGCAGGAAAAAAATGCCGTCTGACGACGGCAACCCGCAGATAGGAGTCAGCCGTCCGTCCATTTTTTTTTTCTTAACGGGCGGATGGCAAGAGGTTAAGAACAAACCTACAGTCCCTATCTTGTTCGTAACCCGGGGTCTGCTTGTATTTATCTGGGGTTGGGAAGGATAAGCTGCTTTAGGGGTGGGCATTGAACAGACAGTAGAGGAATGATGACGATTTATTTTTTATTTCTGCTGCTGTCAGTATGTTCTGTCAGTAATGTTCTGCAGTAGCATGTGGCCTTCCATTGGATTGATTATAAGAGGCAGATCTCAAGTCGTATGCTGGCACGTACACTAGTCACATTACGCTGTCCATGTAATTGTTATTTTTTTATCTGCTAGGAGTTAATTGTGAAGGGAAGGTTACTTAAGCTAGCCAAACACTTTACGATCTTTCTTGTTTAGCTCTGAGAGACAATTTTCCATCAAGTTCCACTGAAAAATCTACTTTTGTTAAACCGGATGGGGCTGGCAGGACCACCCATGGATTGAGTTTTGGCTGAATCGGCCAAAGTTTAATATGGGTTTGGCTAGCTTTAAGTGACAAAATTCACTTAAACACTGTCGACCCCCCCCCCAACTTCCCTTCCCTTGAATCCTGACTACTTTATTATGTAGGTCATTTTTTCCCATTGTTTCACTTTAAGTTGCAGATACAGCTTGAAGGCTCATCAGATCTGGAGCTGGCTGTTGTTGGAGGATGTCATAGACCTGAAAGGTGCCCATACACTGCTCGATTCTCGTACGAGAATCGGGTGAAATCCCGCGATCGTACGAGAATCGAGCAGTGTGAACGAAGACGTGCGACCGTTTCTACTGTACGGTCGCACGTCTTTTGTCGAACCAACATGCTCGAAAACCCGCCGAGAATCGTACGATTGTCGGCGGGTTTCTAGCCTGCTCGTCCGATAGCTGCGGAACGGGCCACTGTGCGCACGCGCACACTGCCTGTTCTGCATTGCGGTCCTTGGAAGCCCGCCCCTCGGCGGGGCGGGCTTTCGATGATCGCAAGTACGATCTGCCCTTCCAAGGTGGGCAGATCGTACGAGCTTTCAATAAGCATACGACCATCGCAAGACAAAAGTCTTGCGATGGTCGTAAGGTGTATGGGCACCTTAAGTCTTCATAGAGCTCTGCTGGTATTTGTGGTACAGAACTTCCCTTCTTTCTGGCATACAGTTGCCAATTAGATTTCAGATGTCTTTCGTTCTACATAGTGCAGTTTATTAAAAAAAAAAAAATCTGCTTACTATGGGAAAGAGACATACTGCCCTTTTCTAACTTTGATTGCTTTGATACACCACAAATACATGTTTAACTAGTAATGCCATCAGCTGTATTTGTGCCATGTTTCTGTTGCAATTATTTTACACAATTGAACCTGTAAGCCCTGATTGGCTTCTGGATCTAAGACTGTGAATAGCTTGGATTATGTAGCTGTCAATGCAGTGAGCTCTATTGTCATTGTTAGACGCTCCTTCCTCATGAGTAAATTAAACAGCAGTGTGAATGCTTTCTACCGTGAAGGTCTTTTGCTTGCAGTACAATTTAATAACACATTTTCAGTTCCAGGAATTACTCTTGACTATTTTAATCTCATTTGAAGGGTATGGCTTTCTTATTTTGAGGACATTAGTTCTGCTAAATAAGTCTTGTTATCTGGGGATAATTGTATTTTTTTCTCATACATCGCAGTGCTCAATAAAGCACTATGTAAAAAAAATCAACATGGTATTATATTTTATCAGTAATTGTACTAATATTGTACCGCTAGGAGAACTGCACTTAGGTCTTTAAAATGAACCAACCTGAAACACTTTGTGGATACCCAAAATTTGAATAATATACACTTACAGCAACTACTCCTCCTCCAGCCAGTCCTATAAGAAAGAATGGGATTGTTTCTTGACATGCATTTTCAAGTAGCAGAATGCAAGAATTTTGCTGCATCAAAACAGACATGTGTGAATAGGGCATTAACCCCTTGCCGTCCGGCCGTTGTAAAATTATTATTGCACGCAAGCAAACAGGATCCCACCGGGAATCTAAACAGCCATTACCGGCTGTTCTATACAAGCATTCGGTCGGCTCTATAGCCGGTCGATCACTTGTATTACTGTGCCCCCTCCCCCGTCACTGCCGGTTATCCTAGGCTCCGCTGTCCCTTCTGCGAGCCCAGGACCGGCACAGCGACTGCCCGTACTGAAAAGGAGGAGAGATCAGCATTTCCCCCACCGCTGATCTCTCCTCCTTCTCTCTCTAAATGCGGAAGCGATATATATTACATCACTTCCGCCTTTAGCTGTCATTTCTCTAGCTGAGAAGATCTCTGCTTCATCAGCTTCTTTGGGGGTCCCCAGGTGAAATTAGGGGGTCTTAGGGACCCCTAATGTCTCCATAAAGAGGACCTGTCATTGTTTTTGGCTATCGCATTGGAGGCTTTTTATCCCCTATGTGACAACAATCAAGCTATGTGTAAAAGAAAAATTAAGTCCCACATAAAACTTTTTTGGGTGTTTTTTTTTTTTCAGTCCCCCCGCGTGCACGCGCTTATAAACATAAATACACGTCGAATGCGCCTACGTGCGAAAACAACCATTACACCACACATGTTACATATGACCACAAATGTCGGAGTGCGAGCAATAATTGTAGGGCTATCAATCACTGATAACACTAAATTGATGAGCGGTAAAAGCTTTTAAAGCATCGCCTATGGACAATTTTAGGCATGGTAGTTTTTTGCGATTTCGCAGTTGCACGCAGTTGTAAAGCTTGACATGACCCCATCTTTTATATTTTACCAAAAATATGGGTAATGAATGCTTTATAAAATAAGTAGGGAAAACTGTTTTTTCCCCAAATTGTTGGCTCTTTTTTCATTATATAGTAAAAAATTAAAACCCCAGTGGTGATTACATACCACCAAAAGAAAGCTCTATGTGTCCCCAAAAATGGTATAAAATAATTTCAGTACAGCGTTGCATGGCAGCATAAATGTCTAAGTAGCGCAGCGCTGAATACTGAAAAATGGCCTGGCCAGGAAGGGGGTTTAATACCCCGGTCAGAGGAACTTTACCTATATATTTGAAATGACAACAAATACATCTTTAGAAATATTTAGTAATGGCAAATGAAATTTTTATTCTTTGCATACCTTATTTCACTTTTCTTCCCCATTCTGCTCACAGTGGCCATTTTAACTTATGGGCAGATTAATCCATTTCCCTTTGCTTCCTGGAACTCTGGCACATGTGACTATGCACATAATCTCAGGGGAGGAAAATGCCTTTCCCTGAGATTTTGTGAGATTACAGGTGAGATTTCCCAGCAGTGCACCGTCCCAGGATGCAATGATTGGGCACATTTCATCATTTGTGCCCAAGTAAAATAAAAATATGTTTAACTATTGAATGTAAGATTTCATCTGAAAAAATATAAGTCAGTTTTAGTGAAAGGGGGTAAAGCTCCTCTTTAAGGTACCAAAATACAGGCCTGGGTTTACAAAAACCATGTATTAAAGTATACCAGTTTTTATTAATATACCTTTAAAAACATGCTAAATGAAATTCAGTGCCATTTAAACGATTATTTTCTTTTCCTGATGTAAAATTCCTTTGAGCATACTGACCTAACTTCCCAAAAACCCCTGTGCAGCTTTTATGGCCTTATTCACATGGGTGTGCACATCCCTACGGTGTGTGCTCCTGGGACAGACAGGTGCTGCATGTAATTGCACGCAGCCGCTTGTACATCCCTATGGGAGAACTCGGCTACACGCCAACCTGAACCTGCGCATCTGTGCATGGACTTTGGACGCAGACAGAAAAGAGTGTTAAAACAATTACATCTACAAGTTGAAATCTGCAGGGGGTTTAGACTACAATTTTTAATGCTTTTTCCAGATTATGATTCTGCTTCTGAATAGAAGGAGTTGTACAGAATTATAACAATATAATCAAAAAACTTCATAAATAAGGCAAGAGTTCACACAACTACCGGTAGTATATTACATCACATGAGACAGGAGACATAAGAGTACTTGGAGTCCAGTCTGATATAAATATATTGTACATCCATATATGTCCGGATTGACAAAGCCCTCATAGTGTATATACAGTTAAAACCCTTAGTTCTTACCCAAAATAGAATGTCAGTATTTTTCCTAGCATTTATTAATAGTGATAACAAATTGTCACAATATATCTATGAATAAAGAAATATATCACTCTACATATTTTAATGACTCACTTCAATGTTAAACTTTAGAATAAATCCATTCTTTTATAACCTTTGACATTAAATTGGGAATGTTGGTACTGTCATTGTAAACCAGTCCAGCAATGCTGTTTCCAATAAATCAAATAATGAATGAACTAAACTACAAATGTTTCACCGTGCATTTACAGCACAATATAATGCACTTTTTAGAAGAGTAAGGGGTCGAGTCAGAGTTCCTTCTTCGAGCCCATTCACATGGACATTCCGACCAGGTCCGCCTGTCAGATCAGAATCCCAGTTTTAGGCCTGGTTCACACCCAGGCGGTTTTAGTTTCGTGCATTTATTGCGCGATTGTTTTCTGTGCGCTTTTTGCTTTTAAAAAACGTGTGTTTCTCCCTGCATAGAGATGTCTATGTGTCCAAAACCACACGGCATCCACCTGAAAATAGCTCCTACACCTTTTTGCGCGACAAGCAGTTTCCTATGCACAACGCAACGATAAGGTGTGAACATTTACCATCGACTCCCACACTCTAAAGACATACTGAAGGGTAATTGGATGAGATGGGACCCTAGATTGTAAACTCTTTGAGGGCAGGGACTGATGTGAATGTGCACACATCCGTTTCAAAATCGAAGGCGCCTGTATGATAGCCTTACAGTGAGATCATGTAGAGCTGTAATGATGGAATTTGTCAATTCTGGTTGAACTGCTGCCTTGGGCTGAAGGTGACAAATGGAAACAAGTATGGCACAGTTTTTATCTACCATCAGTGACCTGAAAGCTACTAAATGTCAGGCTGTCACCCATCGGATATAAGTATGCCAAGTAAATCCGAAGAATGTTCTCCTCTAGAGATGCTGAGTACTTTTGTAACTGTCAACTACTCAGCTATCACAGGGATAGGACTGTAGCATTCTTCCTATAGTTATTGTAAAAGAAGAATATAGGAAGTATAATGGCATATTTGTTCCCCGCTTAGTTTTATGTTGAAATGCATATTTTAGGTTAATAGTAATAATATAAGATCATTCGATTTTAGTTCCTTACAGACAAAAAAATGTTAGTTTAATTTAATTCATAAACTACTTTCGCTGTTTTATATGGTTGTGAGATTTAGTTCAAGTGCAGTAGTTCCCCAGAAATCGTATATTAACGTGCATGGGTGGTATACATCCGCCATATTACTTTCATCTCAGCAGCTTTGCACATGCCATTGCACAGTGGTCCACACACACATGCTGCAAAGAACCTGAAGAATAGCAGTTCCTGTGGCACATGCTCTGGGCACAAACCAAATCACTACCGGAGGGTTTGGGGGGTCATGTATTATCCCCACTGTAACCCCACTTCTGAATACATGCCAGATATTCATTCCAGTGCCCAACTTCCAGAACAGTTATAATGTAATAAAAGCTACATACTCGTGTACCTCTGCCCTTTTTATTAATCAACTGTTTGCTTTTCTGAAACTTCTTGCTCTGTTTACCTTACTAAAAAAGTACTGTGGTAAGTTTCCAAAGAAGCTGAACAGAGCGTGCACAAGTGGTTTCAGGAAAGCTCATTAAAAGGGCAGAGGTACACAAGTATAAAACTCTTTGAAATAATAAGGTGACCGAGTTGGGCCTAAATGACAGGCAGGCAGCATAGTTGCAGTGGCATCAAGTGCAAGAGTACCCATTGATGCAGTGGAGGGTAGTGGCCGCGAGCAAGGTCATGAGTGTCGGTGCCTTGACAGCGGGAGGGGTGATGCAGAGGGAGGGAGAGCTAGCTTTCTGCTTATCTTACTTCCTGTCCTATAGCAGAGTAGCAGCAGGTCCTACCTGGCTGCTAGACAAGTCCCTTCAGCCTCTTCTCCCCTGGGCTTTGGCGGTCTAAGAACCAGTGATGATCACATCCATTCACTTCCATTGAACATGAGTATGCCGGGGGACATTCCACAGCCAGAATGGAGGGGGAAGAGAGGTGATCGGTCACCACCACAGGACCAGGGATCAGGTGAGTATATATTTTTTTATTTTAGACCCTAGACCAACTGCCCAGAGTTCTTATTTAACATCTGGTGGTATTGGCAATGCCGTATAGTAAGTAATTGTGTTATGTGTCATATTGAAATGATTTAGATGCTAGCCACCTCATTCTGCTGCTCCAATAACCTGCACCTCCCTAAACGTTGGCGGTACTCTGCTGGATTATATGGCATGGGAAGCTGGCTTCTTCTTCCTGGCCTTGGAAGCTGTGACAGAGATTTAAAGATACCGTAGTTTCAGTATGTACTAATCTCAGAATTCAGCTGGAAGTCAGAGGAGACTTCATTGCCTACGCAGCAGTTCATGTGGTCAGACCCTGGGTGTGGGGGGGGGGCAGTTAAAATGCTATGGTAAGTATATTTAAATTTTGTTTTGGGGACTGTTGTGCTGTTAAATTAGATATATTTCAGAGTGTACTGATAGGCTAATTACTATAGTCTAATCTGTCATCCTGAATGCATTTGAATCGTCAGATTACTGTATATGTGTGACTTAAATGGTCATTGTTGTCCTTCCATTTAAAGGCGTTCTGCTTTTAAAGCCTCTGCTGTCAGGCCGGTGTCTGAGAAATTTGACGGGAGGCACAAATTATATCTGTCAAGGTCAGCATCAGCCATGCCCGAAGCCTGTGTGGCTGCCTTAGAACCTGGACACTATGTGCATATAACCAAGAGTGTAAGCACTGTTAGTGAGTATACACAACAAGAAGTATAAGCACTATTAGACAGACAATATACCCTAATTGTAAGTATATACAGTGTAGTGTATAAAGACCTCTACTTAACATAGAAAAGGAGTAAAGCTGAAGTTTAAAAAGACCCCAAAGGCCACAACAAAATCAAGTATTTTAAATGCCTACTTGCAGTGTTCTCCTTTCCAAAAACAATGATTAACTTGCAATGTGCCTCGGAACTTGATAACAAATTTGACTAGTCAACTCCCTAGCACAGCCCCCTCCACGCTGCCATGTCATAGACCTCTCCTCTTCTGGAGTGTTTAGGCCTCATTCACACAGACGTGCACAGCCATACAGAGTGACAGAGAAGCCTACTCTGGCTGGGACAGGTGCTGCGTGTAGCCGTCTGCACATCTCTGACAGGACGCCGCTACACGCTGACCCCAACTTGCACATCTGTACAGGTATGGATGTACGCCTTTGGATGCAGACAGTGTGCATCCAAGGGCCTGCATCTCTACTTGTATAGATGTTCATGTCTGAATTGGAGTACAGCCGCATCCTATCATAGAGATATGCAGACAGCTACACTCAGCACCTTTCACTCCTGGGCGCAGGTCACTACAGGGACGTGCACGATATACGGTTGCGCACATCTGTATGAATGAGTCCTAAATATGCTGTATATGTCCTCCTCCACCTCCCTACATAACCTTTTATGTAGCAGTGAAGGGGAATACTATAGAGTCACTTGAGTGATAGTTTTAAGCCAGCTAAAATTGAACATGGCAGCATCCAGCAGCAGTCTCTGGACTTTTGGATGCACAAGGGATGCATATGTTTTAGTGCCTGTTCGCACGACGTCCGTTTTCTGTGCTGACCTGATCGGTACGCTCCTGCACTAAAAATGCACCCCAATGTATCCCTATGTGTTTTATGGGCTACAGTTCTCACGTGCGCAGTCCGTTCAGGTTACGACAGAAAAAATACTGCATGTGACATTTTGTACGGTCCGGAAACGCAAAACGCATCAAACGCGTCAAAAACGCACTGCAGCTAACATACTGACAGCCCCACTCCAGCAAAAAAAATGTTTTTTTTCTTTTTTTTATTGGAACGCATCAAAAACGCGGCAAAACACATAGCACCGCGTCTGCTGATCCGCACCTGATCAGGACCTGAAACTCATGTGAACAGGCCCTTAAGGCCAGCTTTGCTAGGCTGGATTTTGTGGGAGGATTCCTGCACAATTTAACTCCCCCTCGTCCGCTATTTACCTGTCGGCCTGTCTTTTTTTTATATCACACCCTCGCTTCACCTCTTTCTTCTTTCTATCCAAATGAGTATGCCCCCTTTTAGGCATACTGACCATTCCAACCACGGCACACCTCTGTTTGGCATTTGCCTTCCGGGCCTCTGGGCTCTCGTTGCTTTCGGGTCATATCAGCAGGACTACAAATAATATAATGGAAAGATTGTTGTTGAAATAGTCTGGCATCAGGGTCTCTTTAACTTCATTGTGTGTTCAACATGCTGTTTCTGTAAAGAGACCCTGTCAACAACTTACAGAATTAGCAGGCACAAGCACAGTAATCAAATATTTAAATGCTTACTTGTTATGTTTTTTTTATTCAATATTTTCTTTTTTTTTACTTGCAATGTGGCTTTTGAACTGCTAGAAAATTTGACTCTATTCCTTAGCACTGCCTCTCTCTCTTTGCATGTCGTAGCCCTCTCCTTTTTGGGATTCTGTGCTGGCCCAGCTTCTCCGTCCGTCACCTCCCTTTTATGTAGTTGCTGCGGTGGAGTGAAGGGGAATACTATTTAGTGTCACTTTAGTGACAGCTCTGAGTCTGCTGATATCACATCCAAGATGGCGGGTGCCCAGCAGCAGCCTTAAGTCTTTTGGATGTCTACACAAAGCAGGCTTTTACAGGTAAATAACATTAAATATGTTAAATGCACATATCATTTTATGGAAACATTTTTGTTGATATGAATGGTCTGGCGACCGGGTCTCTCTAAACCGAATACTGGTTTCATTCTTTTTCTTTTTTTTTTATTATAATGTTGCTGCCTGATTCTATTATGTACCTATGTGATTGTGTGCAGCTTATTATATGTGCATAATATATATGATCCCGTGTTTAATCATTTAGGAGATGGTGTAATAGGTTATTCTGCCAATCATTCCTCACCTGCTGGGCCAACCTTCTGCTGCATCGCAGTGTTTTCCCATTTACCCTTTTTCATGTCTAAGTGTACTCCGCACTACTGTATCTCTTGCATATATCTCCACATTCTTCTCATTAAAGAACGCCAGCTTTTTAAAAAGCAGGAAATTAAAAGATTTTAAAATCACTGGTTCTAACTAATGAACTATTACCTTGCAACCGAATAGGATTGAATTTGCTAGCCATGCTCTGATGCCCTCACAAAATATGTATCTACAATTCATCATGCTGACAGAACAGTTCATGCAGGAGATGAGCAAGGAAAGCTCTCCATGCACTATTGAACCCAGCCTGTTATTCCCGGTTTAGATATTTAGTTATGTCGTGTATAAACATTTGGGTATCTATGTGGTATTCAGACATCCATAAACACCCCCTCCCAAAAACAACAGGGAAAATCAGATCACCTTGTAATGGCCCAGATGTGTGTTCAGTCCTGAGGACTTGAAGTGGTAGGAAAGCTGTGTAAAGGATGCGGTTTTTGCTATACTCTCCAAGCATGCTATGCAAAGGCACACTTGCTGTTGAACCTTCTTTCAGTCACCCATTCTGCCCCCTGCTGCTGCCACTTCCAGGTTCCATGGGAAACCTCTTTGGCCACTGGGTAGCCACTGATAATGTAACTCATGCATACAGAAATGACATCATCCCTGGCATAAGGCCTATTCACGCCATCTTAGAGATGCCGCAAATGAGCTGCGTACATTTCATGGAGCGTGAGTCGTACAGTGTACACTAAAAAAATTGCTGGAGGAGAGAGGAAGTTTTTTTTTTGCCAGCAGAGACTTTGCGTGTCTCTTTTGCCAAAAATGCCTACCTCCCAACAAATGTTTTTTGTTTAACTTCCACTTTAAAGAAATGCTGTAACAAACTGTGCTTATGATAAGCCAATATATAAATGAAATATATGAAAAGGGTCTTTATGCTTATAGGGTCTGATTCATCATGCTGCAGTTGTACTTGACACATGCTGAAGTGGCCTCTCGAACAATATTGTGCATGCCTTAAGTGCTATTGCAGCTACATGAATTCAGGCCAAGCATTGTTTTTACTGTTTATTGTACTGGAGTAATGACTGCACACTGAAGAGCACACAGCTTAAATTTACAGGACCGAGTGGAAACATCTGAGCAGTGACTGTTGAGATACCATACAAAAGCAGCCTTTAGGCGAATTTCCAATACATTTAGTTATAGTGTGTTCTTTTTAAATAAGCCTATAAAGCCAAGAGATTCTCCAAAATCGGATAACAAAAAAAAGGAAGTGATGGAAGAGAAATGCTACTTTATTTTGTACCGAATGTAATGTGAGCACACAACTGGTAAATGAAGTGCAGAAGCTGTCATGTGTGGGCCATGCCTCAGCTGCACTCTCAGCACTATGTTCTGTTATGCCTTGAGGTGGCCATAGACAGCAGAGGGCAATCGTTCTTACACACACAGCAAATTAAGTACTTTAGCAAAGGATAACATTTTATACATGTTTTTGTTGCTGTCTGGGCTTCCTGATCTTCAGCAGCTTCTTTGCACCGCTTCCTGTCTACTTGCATGCATTTCTGCAATTGCTGCACACCATTATTAGGGCATGTTCACTGAAGGTGACAACAGTGGAACATCACTGTGCAATGTGGCACCACAACCTGTAGTCTGCAGCGTTAGAGTGTGTGCCAAGGTGACGATGCAGGGGAACAGTTAGGAGGCAGGGCCACAGCATTGCAACTTTATAACAGGAAGTGCCTGAAAAAGGACCTTCATGGCACCCACCAGATACTTTAAAAATATTGAGAATCGCTTCTGAAATTATATTAATATGTTAATAGTACTTTTATGACATTTTAGTGATTGGGTTGTCATATTTTAGGCCTCATTCACATGGCTACAGAGAGGTGTACACAGACAAGTAGGAACATATTTCTACTCCTGGGGGTCACAGGCGTATGCTTAAAGCTGCGGCCAGCAGCTGGTACAAATGAATGACAGGCTGACAGATGCTATGGCTGTACACACTTACCACACATTCGATTAGTTACATGCATACAAGGACAGATGCATGGCCTTGCATGCAGATAGTTTGCGCCCAGTGCCTCTCCTCTGTTCCTGTATGCATGTAACTGCTTGAAAGTGCAGTGAATTGCATACAGCCATGGCATCGTCAGCCTGTAATTGGTTTGTACATGCTGCTGTGATGTCCAAATGCAGAAATATGCACCTTCTTGACGTAATATATCCCTCTGTGGCCATGTGCATGACGCCTTAATGATACACTGAAGCTGGCCATAACTATCCTGATCCTGCAACTAGGTAATCCCTTGCACCGCAAGCAGTTTCAGGGTACCCCTAGGAGGTTACAGTGAGCATTTCTGATGTTGGAAGCATTTATCATTGCAGATTTTCCAACTTGTTGACAGGATGTCTACCTGAATTTGCACAGGTCCTGTTTGGGGGCTTGTAGATGTCACCTTGAAGACACCTGCTCTATGATCAGCCTTACACCATTTGTGGCTTCACTTTTAATACTGAATCCATTGTTAATTTTATTTTCCTTTAAACACAGTAACACAAAATCATAAGGTTACATTTTTTTGCTGTTTAACATATTATAGTATCTCTTGTTTTCAGGGTAATAAATGCAGGAAAGAGCACACACAATGAAGATCAAGCAAGCTGTGAAGTGATGTTTGTGAAGAAGAAAGCTGGAATTCACTCCACCCCAAACAAGTCTTCGTCAAACAAGCGACGAACATCATTACCTAACGGGGAAGGTTTACAGTTAAGAGATAGCCCAGTAAGTTCTCTTTTTGTTGGGAATACAAGTGTGATATGTATCCCCCCCGACTCAGTGATATGAAGTGGCACTTGCTGGTCATCTTTTACCATGGAGGTCTAAGCGATCAGTAGTCCCAGCAGATATATTAGGGCATGTTATCACTTCCATTGTACCCTGAAGTCAGTGGCGTAACAATCGCCATAGCATCACAGACACAGCTCAGCAGCTGTGACAGCCAGCCGCTGCGGCAGATGAGGGCGTTGTTCGGAATGGAGGAGGCGGGGCCCGTCTCCTCTTACATCACTGGCCAGCGACCTAAGAGCAGGTGGGGCCAGTGATGTAAGAGAAGGCGGGGCTCGTCGATAGCAGAGGAGGCGGGGCCCGGGGACGGAACAGGAGTCGGGGCTCGGGGACCACAGAGGCGCTGACAGGTAAGAGATCTCAGACTCTGCAGAGCCCACTATAGAGAGTCTGTGGTGGGCTCTGCAGGGTCACTCTCCGCTGGGGCTCTGCAAGGGGCATGACTAGCGATCACGGGGCCCCATGCAACATTTTTCTATGGGGCCCTGTGATTTCTAGTTACGCCCCTGCCTGAGGTGCTCAGATGATAATCACGTTAAGTGCCCAATGACCATTTCACAAGTCAATGACCATTTCAAGCCTGCTCCCCTTTTTTTCCTTTTAAAGAAACCCAATACCTGGAGCATGTATTAATACAACACAGTGGTGGGTGTCATATCTTCTTTTTTTCTCACATTGATAACAATAATATTGTTAAACCAGTAGCACTAAAGATGGCCATACACTGTTATGTTTTTGGCCAATTCCTGTGTCTTGGCCAAAATTCTAATCATGGGTGGTTCTGTTGGCACCACCAGGCTTAATAAATGTTGAAGAAAAAAAATCAAAGGAGCCCAGTGGAAAATTGTCGGCCAAACCTTGACTGTAGCCAACAGTCACTTTTCCGGGGGGTTCGCATAGACGTGGGTGCTGCCTGTCTCAATAAAATAGCTGGCAGGGGAAAATCCTCCATCCACGCTGTTTAGCGTGGATGGCGGAATCAAGCGGTTTTAGATTGCTAGCTTAGTTAGCAGCAGTGTGTGTGGCATGTGAATGTCTTTTATATGATGTCTTCTGAACTTCAAGTGTAAGTGTACATTCAAGTTTCACTTTATAAAAACTCTTCCATTGATAACGGGGAAGTGAGATTATTGTTTAGTTATAGATGGAATTGGTAATTTGCCAGTGGGATTTTTTCCATTTATGGTTTTACAAAGAAATTATAAAAACAGTGCAGACATCTTATAACGAGAACAAAGAGTTTTGAAGCTAAAAGCATATTTTTTCCAGATTTTTTTGCTGTTATTTAACTGAAGTTTCTGTTTTGAATCAGCTAAATAGATTTCAGGTGCCTCAAAACAAAAGGTGTGCAAAGTCCTACAGTTTGCCTTCTTAAAGGTGGCCATACACCTTACAACCATCGCACGACTTTGCAATGGTTGTAAGGTGATAAAAAGTTTGTACGACCTGCCCATCTTGGACCCGCTGAGGGGAGGGGTCACAGATTAGGGCTGCAACAACTAATCGACATAATCGATGATTGAAAAAGTTGTCAACTTTTTCAATCATCAATTAATCGGCTTCCGATCGGTTGGCCCTTTTCACGGCTCCACACACGCTGCGCGCCACACTTCCTCCCCACCTCACGCTCGCTGCATCCACGATCCACACGCCGCACCTCCTCCCCGCCTCACGCTCACTGCCCGCCCAAATCCACGATCAGCACAGGGACGCGGGGAGAAGAAGTAAGGAGGAGCAGGTGTGGGCGGATGACAGCTGCCGATGGACAGGCCCGATCTCAGAAACAAGTTGCTGGAAGACTGCTCAGGTAAGCCTGCACTTTCCCACACATGGTGCTCTATAATGTATAGCTGGGATTTGTATTCCTCTATAGCTGATGGTACATTGTGCTGTATATTATACCATCAGCTATAGAGGACTACAAATCCCAGCAATACATTATACACTGTATGTATAATGTATTGCTGGGATTTGTTGTATTCCTATATAGCTGGTGGTATTCTGCATTGCGCTGTATAGAGGACTACAAATCCCAGCAATAATACATTATACAGCGCAATGCGGAATACCACCAGCTATAGAGGAGTACAACAAATCCCAGCAATAATACATTATACAGTGGTGCAGTGCCGAATACCACTAGCTATAGAGGACTACAAAACCCAGCAATAGTATAATATACAGCTCAATGCAGAATATCACCAGCTATAATGTACTATTGCTGGGATTTATTGTATTCCTCTACAGCTGGTGTTATTCTGCATTATGCTGTATAATGTACTGTTGCTGGGATTTGTAGTCCTCTATAGCCGGTGCCATTCTGCATTCATTGCTGTATAATTTTACACTTTTCATTTCACTATATTGCACACCACACTTTTTTTTTGTTGTTACTTCCACCGCTCCAAGCTTGCTCCTGTCATGGACTACAATCTCAATACAAACTAATAGTCCCATCACTGGAGCCATTTTTTAAAATGTATTTTATTTTATTTTTTATCCGATTAACCGATTAATCAAACTCAATAATCGGCTAACTAATCGATTGTGAAAATAATCGTTAGCTGCAGCTCTATTACAGATTATTGCAATGGTGAGCGGGCAGTGTGCGCTTGAGCACCTCGGCCCGTGCGGCTTTCGTCTTGCGATCGCGCTACCAACTCGGCGGGTTTTCTAGCGTGCTCGTAAGATGAAAGTCGTACGACCGTACAGTAAGGGCAGCGGGCAGCTTAAGAAAGAGTAGAAATGCTTGTCCCTTTGACAGCATGCTGCAGAGAAGAACCCTTGCTCTGTAGTGGCAGCAGTGGTCTCTCTGCAGAGCTCCATCAGCCCCCCTCTGCTGAGTCAGTCTTATGGCTGTGCAATCAGCAAACCACATGGTCCCTGAGGATGGGAAAATGGGTTTCCTGTACAGCATAGTGAGAGACTTGCTTTTAAAACAGAATGTAAGACTTTTCACCTTTTGTTTTGATCCACCTGGAATGCATTTATCTAATCATTTGGGCTTTAAATCTGTATTGTTACGCATTGCATTCCATGAGATATGTCTGATAATATGCCATGGTGGTTAGGGGGCTGGATCATAATTTTTTTAACTCAAACTATTCAGTTTTTGACATAGACAGTTCTATCATTTAAATCATTGATAATGGGTCTAAGGGAGTTTTCCTTATTCTCTGAAAAGTAAAAAAAAAACTTTAAATTAGTAATACACATTGCAGTGGCCTTTGGCCCCTTTCAGACGTACCAATCAGGAGGGAATCTGTGCACGGATGCCCTCTTAAACGGCATTTTATGTCACCATTGTGACATCTGTGTCTATCTATTTTTTATCCTCCATGAATTTCCAAGACCCCATGTTGGTCTATGGGGAATTTTCAGTATACATGCTCAGTGAATATTTTACTTGTTACAACTTTAAAAAGAAAAAAAAACATCAATTAGCTTACATACTTCTAGAGAAACAGCCCTTTCACACGTCCTTTCTGATCAGAGTTCTGTTTCGCCTTACCTGACTGTGCTGGATTGGGGGTAATCTGATGTAAGCACCTGTCTGTTTAGATCTGGCTGCCCATATACACTACTACATTCTACACACTACTTTCACATGGGCTTCCCGATCGGGTTGACCTGTCAGTTGTTTAGAAAGACCTGATTGGAATCCCAATGTCTGTGGACAACCGGATCTAAACAGACAGGTGTTTACATCAGTTTACCCCCAATCCAGCACAGTCAGGTCAAGCAATACGGAACTCTAACGGAACGTAACTAGCGTTGGGCTTCCAATCAGGTCAACCTAAAAAAACTAATCGGAAAGCCCATGTGAAAGGGCTTTTTCTCTAAAAGTTTGTAAGTAGATTAATGTTTTTTTAAACTTATTTTAGCAGTGAAATATCCACTAAGCGTGTATACTGATAATTTACTTTTTTCTATTTTACAAAAATCTGGGAATTTTATTTGGAATTTTTCTTCCAGGTGACCTCCATCATCTTCCCTAAAAACCTTTGCAATATTTTATTTGTAGCCCGACTATTTAAATCATTCTTTAGAATGGTTATCATATATTTCATTGCTGACATTACTCTCAACTGAGAAAAATGTGATAATGTTCGATTTCCTTGCCATGTCCTGCTCCAAAGCCTAAATCATAATGATATAGCTCAGTGTGTCAGTGTCAAGGAAATGATTGGTTCCAGTAAGCCGGTTTCATCCCCACACTTACGGTGCCTTCCTTTCAAAAACAAATTAACTGATAAAGAACATAGATGAAATGGCATTTTTTTCAGCCGCTGAAGCATGCAGCAATATGACAAACCCCGTAAAACAGGAAATTGAGATAGGATCATTTTGTTCACAGTGATCAGCTAAAATGCTAGAACTGAGCACCCTTTTATTATAGAATATTTGATATTCCTAGGTTACTCAACTCTCAAAGGTTTGCATACAAACTATACAGATAAACCAATTTAATAATAATAAAAAAAGTGAAAATGCAAACACATAGATATGAAAATACATTTTGTTGCTGCCTATTGGCTTTCCATGTGCAGTTTCTTAGATTGAATTCATTGTGAGCAAGAATTTTTAAAGCTAAACTCCAGGCCGAGATAACATACTCAAGTAATGAGCACTGTTATTCATCATTCATTCAATACAATTTTGTTAAATGCAAGCAGTGCAAGTACCTTGATTTGACTTGGGATCAGCCTCTTGCTGTCCAGAGTTCAAACTGGGAGAGGAAGACAGAGCATAAGGAACCAGTCAGTTTCACTGCAGTGCTCATGTGCTAACAAGGAACATGCTGATAGGAGGAGAGAACAAATTAATAGACAGAGGAGCTTACCAGTATGCTGCATTTTCGTTCTTTGTCCAGTCACAGGCTAGGGTAGGATCAGGATCTGTAAGTGTTACCTAACTGCAACAGAGAAAGATTATGTCTTCTGCCCTGCCAGGCAGAGCTGTGCCAATATCAGGATTTGCCAAAGTACAAATCCTTTGGCAGGTAAAACAGATCCGTGATATGTATTTTATCGATACATTTAGCTGTCTGCCTAAAGTGCAGCTTTTTCGGCTTTAGTTTTCTGGTTTAAAGGAGTACATATACTCCTGTGACCCAAAGTTAGCATCTAGCAGGCTACTGCCTTCTATTTACTGACAGCGCAGAGCCGCACTGCAGCCGGGAAAGATCCCAACAATATTGTCAGGATCCACCCCGCTGTCTGATTGACAGCAGGTTCTGCCTCTCTAGAGCCAGAGCCAGCTGAGTCCACCCCCTCCACTTTCTGTCCCTCCAATGAGCGCTGGAAGAACAGTGTGGGGAGTGGGGAATCTTTGCAGGGAGAAGACTGTAGCGATCAACATTTCGTGATCTCCCGGCTCTTAAGTATTGAGAAGAGTACATTTTACTCTACCAATACTTCTCCTTTTAACATTCCTCTTACAAAGTACACTAAAACCTAGTCTAGTAAATCTAGTGAAGAAGGCCTACCCTTGTTTCCAGTAAACCATTTGCTTCATAAATGTGGGGTTTCTACATGTTAAAATTATCTTAATGCATGATTCCTAACACTGGTTGAAGGCATTTTTTTATGTTTGTTTCTGGCTATAAAGCTAATGTTTATCTGTCTGATGGATCCTATGTATCTTTGCATCTCCATCACATTGATACCTTCTCTTTGAATCCAGTGTTATTGCTGTTCAGTACACCTGTAATGACTTTTGACATTCACCAACTTCAATCTTTTTGGCTATTGGCTCAATCCTTGAGCAGTAGCAAAGAGTTTGGACTTGAACTGTAATCCCCTGTAATATGGGGGAAAGCTGGAGCACTGCCTGTACGGCTCTGGTTTTTACGAGAAACAGCAGGAAATACAATGGATGCTCTACAAACTGCATTAGTGAATGTGGCAGTAAGAGTGGTCCACGATACGAAAAGTCAGCCTGCAATTATCCCCTTAGCCCACTCCTTCAGTATTGAAAATAAGGTTTTCTAGGTCAAGGTGGTGCTGCTGCTTTGCTTTTTTTCACTAGCAATTATAGGTGGTAAGTGCCTTCAGTAGGCGATAAATCTAGGTCTTAGGGTGACTTTTCGTATGCTTTTGTACTCATCATTGCTCTTTGTTTTCAGGAGGCGGACGGAATAACTTTTCAGTATTGGGCCCTGTTTGATGGACACGCAGGTGCTGGAGCAGCTGTTGTAGCATCAAAGCTTCTTCATCACCACATCACAGATCAGCTACAGGACATTGTAGACATCTTGAAGAACTCAGCAGTTTTACCTCCAACATGTCTAGGGGAGGATCCAGAAACTACTTCTAGCAATAGCAGGACTCTGACTAGAGCCGCCTCATTACGCGGGGGTGGCGGTGCACCAGGCTCACCAAGCACACCTCAAACGCGCTTCTTCACTGAGAAAAAAGTCCCACATGAGTGTCTGGTTATTGGAGCACTTGAAAATGCCTTTAAGGAAATGGTAAGGGCTCTAAAAGCTGTGTATACTGGTTTTCACTAATAGCTCTCCATAGATAAAAGTTTAAAAAAGTGGCATTTGAGTGATCCCAATTGCTGGCTAATTGAATAAGTCTAAAATGCAAGCTTTCAAGACTTGGCTTAGACTTAGACAATAAAGCAAATTGCAAAGTACTGTAACCCATATCAATCAGAGCTCATCATTCTTTGTTCTGACTGCTCTTCAATGATGAAAACTGAAGCCTAGTCACTGAGCATTACCCTACATTTCACGTTAGCAGTTCCCTTTTGCAATGATTAGATATTGCTAGGGCTTTTCATATTAAAATAACACTAACGTGTACATTTTGATCTGTTTGGAATTTGAGTTTCAAACACAAATTAAGCTGTAATTCCAGATACAAGTGTTTTTAACTTAGCCACAACTTACTTCTTTTTGGGTAGAGTAGGGAATGGTTAGAGCTTCTGTCTTGTTCCTCACACATTAGAGCACAGCCGCTTCTTCCTGGCTGGACTAACGCATGCACTCAACACACCCATTCATTCTTGTGGACTTCTGAGAAAGAGTCCATACTCAGATGTCAATAAGAGTGAAAAAGTGCGCATGCACAGACCCTACCGGGAACATTTTGACAAGTGGCTCTGCAATCTGGCAGGCGATATCTCAATGAATAGGGGACAGGTAAGTGTAAGATTGCAAGGGAAGGCCTACCACACATATACAGCATGTCACGTTTGGCGAAAAGTGCCGCTTGTCAAATGTGATCATTGCAATAAATGTGACTGCACCGCACTGGTATTGACATAGAATCCCATTAGGATTTTAAAAGTTGGGTTCAAGAGGTGGCAGTACTGCCTCCTGAACGCCAGGCAGGTGCTGCTCCCCCACCCTCTGAAAAACAATTGCTTTTCAGAGGGCGGTTGAGACTGGCACCCATGTGAATGATGCCTTTGACCAGGGGTGGGCAACTCCAGCCCTCCAGCTGTGCTTTAACTATAAATCCCAAAATGCCAAGACTGACAGTTACAGGCATGACTTCCAAAGTCTCATGGGACTTGTAGTTCCATGAGAGCTGGAGGGCGGGAGTTGCCCACCCCTGCCTTAGACAAACCTAGTTTTAACTGAAGTGCAGCCAATTGGCTTTAATTTTTTTCATTTTCTAAGCTGTGCTAAAAAAGCTGAATGATAGAAGCTGATTGGTTGCTATGGACAACTGCACCGGTTGACACAGAACTAGTTTCAGGCACTTTATATTAATTCCCTCCATAGTGTTCACAGTGGGAAATTAACCCACCACCCCTTGCTCTCTTCTTCTAACATCATGCTTTGTAACTTGGACATCAAAATATGTATCAGACATTCAAATATGAATCTGTCTTGTTTAGAGACCTTCTTGGGTCTGAACTCCTTAGCTAAAACAATTTGATATCAAATACATTTTCAGTATATTACACAACACCTTTTCGGAATTGCTGTACCTATAGTAGTCTGCCTGATGTTTTAATGTTAGCCTGTTTTTTTAAATGAAGGAATGTTAAGCATTCAGTTTTGTACCATGCTTACAAAGGTTGTTTATAAGGTTTTATTTATTGCTGAATCACCTAGTGACTATGACAAGTATAGATAAGTATATAGTAAGTGCTCCCTGACAAACTACACTGCTGCCAGTAGTAATAGGGCTGGAATGTGCCACTTGTATATAGTGAAGTACATTAACGCCAGGAGGCATAAATGGTAGCAAAACACACCTTTCATCCAAATGCTGGCATCCATAAAACTAGCAATTTGTCAACACCACTTTAATGTTTAGCTAAATACAGCTGATTTTTTTTGTATACTGTAGTCTAATACATATATCCTTACAGCTTTAAACCTGTCATTGTACTATTAAGCTTCAAATACCTGAAATCATCAATTCCGCTTATTTACTTTGGCACTTTCTTATTGATCTGTGTTTAAAAATAATGGCTTCTCACGGCTCATGTCATTCTGAAGGGCCACTTGGCAAAACACATCATATTGATCGGCTGATTGCATGAATGGAACCAAGTCATTAGGTCTGGTTCATTACCAAAGTATTGTGTGGGCCTGTTATGTCCTCTTGTACATAATACCATAACAAATACCTAGTGAGTGAAGTCTATCCTGCCTAAAACTGCCTATACACCTTGCGATGATCGGACAAAACTTTTCGTCTGATGATCGAACCGTCGTACGATTTTCAGACGGCGGCCCCATGCTGCCTCGATTATCGCAAGGTTCAATCAGCAGTAATAAAAAAAAAAAGCACCTGGATGAATTGCGATAATCGATCGCACGTATTTTTGTTTGCGCATGAGCAATGTAAATCGTAAGAATTTTGACGTACGGAGACGCCACCAACTTTGCGAAAATCGTACGATCGACCAAAGTTTTCTAACCTGCAGGTTAGTCAAAAGGACAACCGAAAAGCTGAGCCATAGAAATGTGTATGTATACTTCCATTGGTGCTGTTTGGCACAATGTAAGTATATTTAAATTATCCCTGGTACTGCCCCTAGTCCAATCAGAGAATGCCTAGCATACATCTATAAAAATACTAGGCGTTGGCTGAATGGCCAATTTGCTGAGCGAGTAGTCTCCTGTGTTTTAATGCAGAGAGGAAGTCGTTCAGCGGCATTAGCAGGACTCTGAAGATCACTGTAAAGCACTGTAGTAGCTGTGGCTACTACAGATTATTACACGATCCCCATGGCGCTGATAGACATCATTTATATATACTTACATTGTGCCAAGCTGGACCAATATAACTAGGTGGCCAAGCAACGAAGTTGCAAGGACACCTATTGTATCTGTTCAGATTATTTTTATTTTTATTATTATTATTCTGCCACTTTTTTCAAATGTCTGTAACAAGTGCTCTGTAAGTCAAAAACTCATGAAACGTTGCACAATGGTAGAGCCATTTTATAATATAAAGGTCATAGGTCACATGATGTGGCAGCCATCTTGGTTTTTGTGAACTATTTAGAAACCATGCATCTCCAGTACCGCTACAGATTTAAAACTTGCTGTGTGATCTTATGCTATGCTCTGTTGCCACATGAGCTAATTGTATCGCTATTGGTCACATGGTTTGGCAGCCATTTTGGATTGTGCAATATTCTGTCAACAACTTAAACTCTGAAACCATTTATCAGAATAACTCCAAACTTTGCACATATGTCCAGGCTGACCTCTTCTACCACGGTTGTAGAAATAGCCCCGATCCCACAATCAAAATGGCCGCTGAAAGCCAGTGGTGTTTAGATAGTGTTATTATTGTTATGGCCTTTTTTTTCAAAAGCCTGTTATAAGCGCACTGTTACTCGCAAACTGATGCAACTTGGCCCAATGGTACAGCTCTATGGTATGCCCAAACTTTTGCAGCATAAAGGTCATAGGTCACATTGCCTGGCAGCCATCTTGTTTTTGGTAATTATATTCAGCTCAATATTCAAACATCCATTTCTCAGAAACTGATAAAGCTTCAGATCAACAAATTACTGTGTATAGTCATGAAATGATCTGCATTCACAACTGAACATTACATGTCAATTGGTCACATGGTTCGGCGGTCATGTTGAATTGTGTCAAATTCGACAAATATTTCTATTATTTTGATGCTCTTTTTTTCAAATGCTAATTATTGTCACACCGTTATGTAAAAACTCATGAAATTTGGAACAACGGTAGAGGACTGTGCTGTGTTTAAATCTTGGAAACATAAAGGTCATAGGTCACATGCTCTGGCGGCCATCTTGGTTTAAGCAAACCTATTTTTGACCATTTTCAAACATCTGTTTTTTCATAACCGCTAAGGCTACAGATATACAAATTAATATGTGTGGATATATTTAGCTCCACAGTCGTCTATGTGTATTACAAGTCATGTTACCACATGGTTTGGCAGCCATTTTGGATGGTGCAATATTCTTCAAACAACTTAAACTCGGAAACCATAGATCAGAATAACACAAAACGTTCCACATATATCCAGGGCGACCTCTACTACCGCGGTTGTAAAAGCAGGCCCGATCCCAAAATCAATATGGCCGCCACAAGCCAATCACTTTTTGACATTGCACCCAATTGCATAAATGTGCATTTATATCACTAGTGAAGTATGTTAAACAATGCAAACAATCAGGAAGCCTGGAAAGCCAACTCCATGGTTGGCCGGAAAGCCAACTCCATGGTTGGCCGGAAAGCCAACTCCATGCTCTCTCGTCACAAGTGACGAGAGAGCATGGAGCCGCCTTCCCGGCCAATCAGGCAGCCGGGCGGCATGTAATGACGCGCTGCCCGGCTTCCTGATACCGGAAGTATCGTGCTAGGCATCGGAGCATGTTCACTGGCTGCCTAATATTTCCAACCCACTTCCAGGTGCCATAATGTAATCAATGTTATTCACTTACCGTCAGTAGTCATAATGTTATGGCTGTTCGGTGTGTGTGTGTGTGTAGATAGATAGATAGCCATTGCTAAGTTCCCTCCTGTATCTCAGAGGTTGCTGCATATTTTAGGGCAGGTTTCCCTGGATGTCGGGAGTTTTCAGGCTGTCTAGTACAGAGTGGATTTTTCTAGTACAGAGTGCATTTTTCTATTTGGCCAGCAGGTGGCAATGCTGTTTAAAGGATTACAAATTATTCTCCATGCCATTTGTCTACATTGTACCGTGCAAACTGTTTTGTGGTCATTGTTCCTGAAAGTGAGTGTGGGTATAGGAACTTATCTAGGCATGTTGCAAAGTGTACCATTCTAAATATATTATAGAATAAGCTGTATAGTCACCTGCTAATGCAGCACTTGCACCTAAAGTATATTCAGGATAGCACCCTCTATATATTTGTTTCATGTTCCCATTCACATAACATACCTTAAAAAAATTGCAGCTGGATGCTTATTTCTGGAAACTCCAGGACTGAAAATGTCTACTTAGTTCACGCTGTTTAAGGGAGCTAGGGAAGTTTTGTTTGCCATAATTAACCCTGTTTGTATTGTGCTGCCAGATTTCTTTATCAGCTGCTAACTAGAAGAGCAAGACCATCTGTACTCTGTTAAAAATTTCAAGGCTTTGTATTAATGCACTTAAAAAAAACAAACTATCCCTCAGTCTGTCCCCTTATCTCCACACTGGTATCTATCTAACCACTAGAAGCTGCCTAAGGCCTTGTTCACACCAAATGCAGAGCAGATCCGGTCAGGTTTCTGCACACGCACGCTAGTCTTTTAGATGAGTTTTTGTCTAAAAAGTTTAAAGTTAAAAATGGGCTTTCAGTGCGTTCCAGGCATTTGCATGCGTTTTTGATCCAGAGCAGGTAAAATAGGGCTTGCTGCAGTTTTTTCACCTGCTCTGGAACTGCACGCTGCGATGTGAACTGGAGAAAAAAATACCATTGGAATACATTGGACACAGTTTTGATCCGGTCTGCAACTGATCTGCTCTGCGCTTAGTGTGAACAAGGCCTAGGGCCTTAGTATCTGCAAACGCATCAAAAACACATGCAAATGCCTGGAACGCACTAAAAGCCCATTTTAAACGTAAAAAAAATATATATTTTTTTTTTTAGCCAAAAACGCGTCAAAACGAATCTAAAAGACTAGCTTGCGTGTGCAGAAACCTGGCCGGATCTGCTCTGCATTTGGTGTGAACAAGGCCTTAGGCCTTGTTCACACCAAATGCAGAGCAGATCCGGTCAGGTTTCTGCCCACGCAAGCTAGTCTTTTAGATTCGTTTTGACGCGTTTTTGGCTAAAAAAAAATATATATTTTTTTTTTTAGCCAAAAACGCGTCAAAACGAATCTAAAAGACTAGCTTGCGTGTGCAGAAACCTGAGCGGATCTGCATTTAGTGTGAACAAGGCCTAGGGCCTTAGTATCTGCAAACGCATCAAAAACGCATGCAAATGCCTGGAACGCACTGAAAGCCCATGTTAAACTAAAAAAAAAGCATTTTTTTTTACCAAAAACGGCCCGTCACGCATCAAAAATGCGGCAAAACCCACTGCACTGCGTGTGCAGAAACCTGAGCGGATCTGCATTTAGTGTGAACAAGGCCTTAGGCCTTGTTCACACCAAGCGCGGAGCAGTTGCAGACCGGATCAAAACTGCATCCAATGTATTCCAATTGTATTTTTAGCTCCAGTTCACATCGCAGCGTGCAGTTCCACTGCAGGTCCAGAGCAGGTGAAAAAACTGCAGCAGGCCCTATTTTACCTGCTCTGGATCTGCAAACGCATCAAAAGCCCATGCAAATGCCTGGAACGCACCAAAAACGTCCCGGAACGCACACAAAAACGTGGCACAACCCACTGCACTGCGTGTGCAGAAATCTGAGCGGATCTGCTCTGCATTTGGTGTGAACAAGGCCGTAGTGTTCTATGTGTAATCCTCCTCTCAACAAACAGCTAGAAAACTGAGAAATAGTTTCACGTTTTTTTTCAGTATGCTGTGAGTGGGAACACATAACACATAACACACCATATAGAAAGGGTTTCTCAAATTTGACTGCAAACATGGGAATAACCTCTAGTTATGCGTACTAGCACATTATGGCTAAAAGTTTCTTTTTTTTTGAACAGCGGACACTTTACATTCACTTTAAATCTCCTGCGCAGTCTTAGCCTAATAAGTATGACACTACAGGTCACTCAGCCTGCCTCCTTCCTAGAAAGTAAGCATATAAGCTGTTATTAAAAGAAAAAACAGCCTTTCAGATATTGGTTCTTACACCCGACTGCTATCTAGAATGTATACTCGGCGTCAGAGTTTCGTTTTTTCTTAGTTTTTCTCTCTTTTACAGGGATTGTACTTTACTTTGTCCCTTGTTTCAATATGCATTTTAAATGCCCTGAAGTTGTGTTTGAAAAGCACGGTGCTTTCAAAAGATCACCCATTGCATAATTTATCCCTGTACTTTAAAAATGCTTTTTTTTTCACACAAAAATACCTGGTTTTATTTCCAGTGACTTTATCCTTACATTTCCCCACACATACTTTAGATTCTACAAATGGTGCCCTAAAGCCATGCTAGTGTGTTTTAATATTCTTCCCCGTACCATGCCCAAAGCTCCTGGATAATGTACATGTGCTGAATAATCAGACGATATGAGCCTTACAGTCACAGCAGGCCTTCACGAAACCTAGAAAAGGGAATAGGGGATTGACAACAAATCTCTTTGCATGGACAACACGCAATTCAAATGATTATTACAGTCTTCCTAACTCAAAGTTTAAAAGGTGAATGCATTTCCATGTTTAGAAGGTAATATGAAATTCTGCTTTTAGAAAGCAGACCAGCATCCATAAGAAAACCTTAAAGGAGAACTATGGGGTCAGAGCTTTCCCCCATAGTGCTCCTTAGGGTAACGGGAGGACACAACTAGCGTCCTCCCGTTACCCTAAGCTCAGTATACCGCGAGCTACAGCTCGCGGTATACTGAGACGCCACAGTATACCGCGAGCTACTGCTCGCAGTATACGGAGACGCTGAAGCGGATCCCGACAATTATGTTTGGATCCGCCCAGCTGCGTGAGTGACAGCTGGCTCTGCCAATCTAGAGGCAGAGCCAGCTGTACGCTCCCACTCCCCCGTCCGTTCCGCCCACCTCCCCTGTCACGGCAGAGACCTGTGGCATGATCGGGAGGTGAGCGAACACCGGTATGTGTTCTCTCACTTCCCGATCTACTGAGCCGACCTGTGACAGTATCATTGTCACAGGTCGGCTAGAACTTTGAGGTGAGTGAAAAGCACTCACCTCATAGTTCTCCTTTAATAAAACCACTGTCGGTTGCCTTGTAGAGAATGAAATCCCCGGATTGGTAGAGATAACATCAGGCTTCAGTCAGCAGCAGGTTATTTCTTGCTTGTGGCCCACAGTTTCAACTGATGAAAAGAATTTCTTAAAGCCTGTTTCTTGTGCCAGAACTTTGCTAGGCTTGAGCCGCCTTGAATTTAAGAAGATTTGATGTTTCATCAAAGCACGGAGCAGAGACAGATTAGCTCACACAGATCATACGTTCTATCTTACTTTGTTGCATATAGGAAATGATGACTTGTACAAGACTGTTGCTCTTTCCAAACTTTCCAAACTTTCCAAACTTCCCATATGTAACCCCTGCGGCCATCTGCATAATTTTTTTTTTCCCATACGGAGATGGAGAATGACAGATGATTGCTATGAAGGCTTTATCGTTTCTAAAAGATGAAAGAAGAAATCCGGTCTGTTGAAAAACAAGACAGCCTTTTGAACTGAGAAGCTGTATTCATCACTAAATATTGCCAGCTAGGGGCTAATGTACAATCCAGTATCTTGACACCCTGAGAAGCTGTGACTGTGCATATCCCTTCTGCTGTACCATGCTGCGTGGCAGAAAGGAGACGTTACTGTTGTATCATGAGAGCTGATTTTATTTCACTACTTGGCTCAGTTACATACCTCCCAACTTTCTGAGATGAGAAAGAGGGCCACCTTCCAGTACAATGTATTTAGGCAATGGACACATCCCTGCTATAGCCCCAACTATGCGGACCATTGAGAATTTATATGCCGAAAAGGATAGCGTAAATCCAGAATTGTTGTGTTCTACCATTAGGTTTTCTTCATATTGGCTTTTCAAAATCGCAAGATAATTATGGAATAACAAATGTTTTTAGATGTACCCTGTTCAAAAAAAACTACAACCTATACTGTTGCATATAGCTGGTGTCCCATGTTTCTTGCTGCCATCTACACTTGGATGTCTAAGGATGTGGATTAGCATTACTCTTTCTACTACCCTTTTCACCTTGATGCCATGTCTAAACGAAATTTTGAAGGAGAACTATGAGGTGAGTGAACCACTCACCTCATAGTTCGAGACGATGCGTGACAATGAAACTGTCACACGTCGGCTCAATAAAGCGGGAAGTGAGCGAACACATACCGTCACTCGGTCACTTCTCGATCATCTCTCTGCAGGGATTCCCCCCTCCCCGCTCCGATCCTTCATCGCTGACTGGGGGAGGGCGCGGGAACAGCGGGCTGGATCTCAACAGCATTATCTGAATCCTTCCCAGCTGTGGCGGTCTCAGTATACCGCAAGCTGTAGCTCGCGATATACTGAGCTTTGGGTCATGGGAGGAGGTTAGTATATGTCCTCCTGTGACCCTGAAGAGAACTATGGGGAAAAACACTTACCCCTTAGTTCACTTTTAAAGGGTTTGGCTAGCTCGCCATACCTGTTGTAATCAACTTTAAGTTTACAAAAACTATGCAATATAAGGGACCTCCCTAAACTATCCAATCAATTTGTATCCAATCCGGTAGGCCCTTGTACCACTTAATTAATGGTAGAGCGAAATAAGATTTTACATTCAGATTGTAACGTTTGTGGTGAGATTTAAAGGGAATTTTTAATGAGACAATTATGTAAGCTGTCATTGCTAACCTCCCATTTTGAGAATCTTGCCATTTCCATAGCGGTCATGTTGATGCTTTGGATTTGATGCAGTCGAAGTTGCTTATAAGTAATGCTTTTTCCAGGTCTGTGACTTTAAGAAATATATAAGATACAGCCAGGCAACTAGCGGTTGTAGAAGGGGGCCAGCAGTATTAGCCCCCATACTTCTCTCATGATAGAGTCATTTTAAAATTCACAGATGTTTTATTTTCTCCTGTTGAGGAGATAGATGTAGTTGCCTTCTTGTTTGCATTGCACACATCTTTCTTTATATATTTTATATCTGTAACAGCTGGACTTAAATGTTTCTATAACCACTTTCCATACTACATCCTAAATTACAACTCTGTGCAGAATGGCTTGCCACATATTTGTATTTTACAGTAAACTCAGCTCTTTAAAATCAAGCGTAAGTTAGCATTTTTTTTTTCTCGAAACATACAGCACCTGATTTTGTTGTTTCTTTTTCACTGCTTCCCTCAGGATCTGCAAATTGAGCGAGAGAGAAGTTCTTACAATATATCTGGAGGCTGTACGTCTCTTGTCGTTGTCTACTTACTGGGGAAAATCTATGTAGCCAATGCTGGTGACAGCAGGTAATATTTTGTTTTATATTTTCTGCTCTTGTCCTCATGAGAAGTATAATCTCTATTCTGCACTGTCACATCTTCCCACTATCATGTTTTTAACTACTAATGGTAATAGATGTTCTTGCTTGTTCACTAAAGTGACACTAAATTTGAGTTCTACCTAGAAAATGCATTCATTAACAAAAATGTACCTTATTTGTGTATCACTCTGCAGATCATCAAATCTCTGAAGGGGACAAAAGTAGCCACCCTCCAGAAGGAAGGACAATGTTGGCACAAATTCAGAGATGATTTGAGGCTCTACAGTTTGATACACAAATAAGGCCCAGTACTGTTATTAGTTAATGCATTTTTAAGATTTAACTCTTGAGTTAGGTGTCACTTTAATTTTAACATTTAACAAAATTGGAGTTTTCCTTTAACCATCCAGAGGTTTAAGGGGTGCGCTGTATAAATCTGTAGATAAAATTGAAAGCCTCCTTAAATACTGTGCAATGTATAATAATCTACACGTATAGTTTCCTAGTCATCGAGTAGTCATTGACTCCTTTTAGCACAGAAACTGTCATAAGCAGCTGTATTTGTGACATTTCCCATAATGACAGTCACTGTGAAGCGGGACATTAGAAAGCTTCTATAGATTCCTGCAGCTCAGTAAGAGAAAGTAATTTGCCAGCAGTTTATAGTATCCTAGTTCAGTGACCCTAGGCAATCCGATGCATAGCAGATATCTTGGATCTGTACATGATTTTTTTTAAATCAAAGTATACAAGCACTTACATTCTTCTCCAGCTCGAGTGTTGAAAGGTAACCATTGAAGTACAACATTGCAGCAATATCATTGCTTTATGTGAGCCGTTGACAGACAAGATGTGAAATCACCGCCAAGTGTTCTAGAATACATTTTCTTAATTATAGAAAATTGTCATACATTGTCACTTCCCATAGTCCATCAGTGAGGTCACTTTTTACTTGTCTCCTAGTTGTAAGCTAAAGGCTGCAGCTCTGCTAAGTGTGAAAGATTTAGCAACTGCGTATCTGTAAAGCTGACAACTAGCCCAGCTTTGTGTCATGTAAATGAATGTGTTGGATGACTACTAATTTAGTCTTACATCTGCTGCTGCCTATTGCTTGCATTCCAATGAGGAAAGTACTGTCATTACCTCTACCATTGTCTTTATTCAATAACCTCTATTGCATTTGAGTGCACCACGTGCATTTAGAAGCCAAGTTTGCTAAAAAAAAAAAAAGCTGTGATATGTAAGTATTAGGGGTTCTTGGTAAGCAGGATGTCCATATAAATAGTACAGACTCCGTTATTTGCCAGGTGAGGAATACTCTATTATTTAACACAGCAAAAACATGAACCTGACAAGGAAGCATATCGTTTGCAAGTATGCGGTTGGCAATTCTCAAAACATATTAATAAGTCAGAGTGCTGCTACCTCTGTCCAGGCTTGTTCAGAACGGTAATTCCCTTTACCTGAAACTTGTGTACATGGGCTTGGTGGGCTTGGCATACCACAGAAAAACATCCTTTATAAAAAAGACCCATTGACTGATCTAAATTCATTCAAAATACATTTAGTTAATTAAAACAGCCCTGTCCCCTCTAACCTACAAAGTCATAATATTATAGAAACAAAAGGCAAACCTACAAATTGCAGGTAAAAGCACAGAAAAATCAATAATTTTAAATGCTTCCTTGCAACATTTTTTCCTTTCCATAAATTACTTTTTTTTAATTCACCTGCAATGTGCCTTTGGACTTGTTATGGGATTTGACTGTTCCCGGAAGAGTCGATTCCATAGCACAGACACAGTTCCCCCTCCCTCCTGCCACTTGATGGCCCTTTCATCTGTCTGTGCTGGACCAGCTCCTCTGCCCTTCACCTCCCTACATAACCTTCTATGTTGCCGCTGGGGATCATGTGAAAAGGAATATTATAGAGAAGGCCCAGACAATTCTCACCCATCACAAGGAGCCAGCAGTACACAACCTGCATATGACCATATAGGTAGCTAAAGAGATACATAGTTGAGCAACGAAAACATTTGTTCATTTCATTTAGCTTCCAACAGACCAAGCCCGTGTACACATCAGTTCCACTACTGTACCCTCCCTGCATATCGGTTCCACTACTGTACCCTCCCTGCACATCAGTTCCAATACTGTACCCTCCCTGCACACCGGTTCCACTACTGTACCGCCCTGCACACCGGTTTCACTACTGTACCGCCCTGCACACCGGTTCCACTACTGTACCGCCCTGCACACCGGTTCCACTACTGTACCGCCCTGCACACCGGTTCCACTACTGTACCGCCCTGCACACCGGTTCCACTACTGTACCGCCCTGCACACCGGTTCCACTACTGTACCGCCCTGCACACCGGTTCCACTACTGTACCGCCCTGCACATCAGTTCCACTACTGTACCCTCCCTGCACATCAGTTCCACTACTGTACCCTCCCTGCACATCAGTTCCACTACTGTACCCTCCCTGCACATCAGTTCCACTACTGTACCGCCCTACACACCGGTTCCACTACTGTACCGCCCTGCACACCGGTTCCACTACTGTACCGCCCTGCACACCGGTTCCACTACTGTACCGCCCTGCACACCGGTTCCACTACTGTATTGCCCTGCACACCGGATGATGAAGGAGTGAAGGATGAGGAAATGCTTATTTTTCTGTGAAGTCAACTGATTGTATTTAATCACAGACAACTATGATTACCTGCATCTGTCTACCGATTAATGTAGAAGTGAACGGTTGCAAGCAACCTGTGACCCAACATCACCTATGTAGTTTAGGCACTAAAGAGACCCTACCTTCACACTGGTCACGTCTACAGACAAGGGGGCCTGTAATAGAGGAGGCAATATACTTACCTTTTTAGTGGTCCATATGTTGAAAAGCTGCCACTTTACTACCCCTTGCTAATGCAGCTATTTAATACTTTGGGTGGGTCAAATACCTACCCAGCTCCTTTATCCTGGCAGGTACGTATTCTTACTACATAGTTTTTGGTAAAAATTAGATTGTTTAATCAAATCGCAAGTTGCATGGCCAGCTTTAGGTAAAAAGTAAGTAAACTGACTGCTATTGTCGTTACATTTCCTTTAAATGAAGAGACAAACACAGGAATGCAGTACCTAAGCATGCCATTGCTGCAAACATATGGCAAAAAGCAAGGACAGATGCCACGTGGGAGGAAAGTTTAATTTGACATAGTATAAACAGAGGGTTTAAAAGACGTTTGATGTTTAGGTGAAAAATGTGAATTTCCATGTAAAAAGAAATTATAAATATATATATATATTACAGTACTGTACAAAAGTTTTAGGCAGATGTGGACAAATGCTGTAAAGTAAGAATGCTTTCAGAAAAAAAAGTGTGAATAGTTTATTTTTAGCAATGAACAAAATGGAAAGTAAATGAACAGAAGAGAAATCCAAATCAATATTTGGTGTGACAACACTTTGCCTTCAAAACAGCATCGATTCTAGGTACTTGCACACAGTTTTTGTCAAATGTTTATTAGATTTTGAAGGTTATTAACAGACAGTTCTGTATTACATTATCCCAAACATGGGAGTATTAAAGAGAACAGTTTTTGAAGGAACTCGGCAGGTAGGTTGTTCTAAACATTTTGGAGAACTAAGAACAGATCTTTTATGGATGTAAAATCTGTCTCTTCATTAATCCCGGACAAGACTCTATGTTGAGATGAGGGCTCTCAGGGGGCCAGACAATCACTTCCAGGACTCCTTGTTCTTCTTTATGCTGAAGGTGATCCTTAATGACATTGGCTGTATGTTTGGGGTTGTTGCTACAGAATACATTTTGGCCAATCGCATGCCTCTTTGATGGTATGGCATAATGGATAAGTATCTGATTGTATTTCTCAGCATTGAGGACACCGTTGATCCTGACCAAATCTCCAACTCCATTGGCAGAAATGCAGCCCCAGACTTGCAATGAACCTCCACCATACGTCACTGTTGCCTGCAGACACTCATTATTGTACCAATCGAAAAGAGGGGTTGTTCCCTGGAGTTCTGATATACCTTAAATTTCCCCTTTAGTATTAATTAATCATTTGAATAGGTCCTCAAAGGTCATTTAACCAAAATTAATCGGATCAAAAAAGAGGGTAACAGTGTTTTACCAGAGAAAACACTGTGAAAGAAGGTTATTAAATTGACCGAGACCTATGATTCATATCAAAATATAAACTTTATTGATTACAAAAATAATGTTTCCGGTGTCTGTTATTTCACTTCTCAAATTACTATTAAAAGAACAACGTTGTTCATGACACTCATACTCCCATTCATTCATGCAGACTAAGCGTTCCCCCAAAACTTGGCAGTGTTTGATTTCCTGGTCGTTCCCTGAAGTGGGAATATCCTCAATATTATACCCGTTTCTACTCCATGATAAAGTTCCTGCTTAGCATTAATATAGGAGGTAATTTATTCATGCCTGAGGGGTCTCCAAATTCTTTTTCATCATATATGGTTGTTCTTGGTATACAGTCAATTTAAGGGGGAGACTAGTGCGGGACCTATTGATATTATATAGTTGTCTACCGTACTCACTTTTCGTCGTCTCTTACCCCTCTTGTCTTTTTAAGTCCGTGAGTTTCTGTTTCAATTTTGACAGTCCTGTCTTCAGCGTATGTTTGTTCCGTAAGGGTACTTAATCTCACAGCTCTTCCACGGTTCTTAAGACGTATCTATGAGCTTCCATTTATAGATCCAAGAATGTCCCAAAAGGTAAGGTGCTTTCTCCGGCAGTTGTTTGATCTGTGGTGATTTCCAATTTCCTGGTCCTCAGATATTCTGCCAACACTCCAACGTTTTCTCTTTGGGATTTTTGGCGACTCTAAGGCTTGTAAACATTATTTTTGTAATCAATAAAGTTTATATTTTGATATGAATCATAGGTCTCGGTCAATTTAATAACCTTCTTTCACAGTGTTTTCTCTGGTAAAACACTGTTACCCTCTTTTTTGAACTCATTATTGTACCACTCTCCTGCAGAAATGCAGCCCCAGACTTGCAAGGAACCTCCACCATACGTCACTGTTGCCTACAGACACTTATTATTGTACCACTCTCCGGCCCTTCGGTGAACACACTGCCTCCTGCTACAGGCAAATATTTCAACTTTTGATTCCTCAGTCCAGAGCACCTGCTGCCATTGTTCTGCACCCCAGTTCCTATGTTTTCATGCATAGTTGAGTTGCTTAGCTTTTTTCCATGTCAGAGATATGGCTTTTTGGCAGTTTGTTTGCCGAAGGGCTGGAGAGTGGTGAAATTTAGGTGGCCCTGTTGGCACCGCTCTGGACCACAATTTCTTTCCAAACATTTTCGGCCGAAGAATGCCTGCATCTAGTATCTGAATCCAGTCAGATGCAGGTGCTGTCTGGGTATTCAGCAGCGTCTGCTGATTACAATAACTGGCAGCAGGAGATTTATCCATCCACACGGTTTAGTGTGGATGGAGAAATCTTATATACTTTTTATTTTTTATTTTTGTTCAGTCCAGAGGGGCTATCTATTTGTATATAGCAAACCAATGGCAAAGAGCACAGGAATTTATCAGTTGATAAAATTTCAATAGTATATATGACAGACAAAAAGGGAAAAAATAAGGGAAGTTCATTGTTTAGGTTCACATATACTTTTAGGATTGCCTTGATGGTTTTTCTTTACAACCCACATATATTGATGCTGGGGCCACATGCTAGGTTTTTAGAAAAATGTTTAAATTTTTTTGTATTGTGACTCTTTGACTTTTATTTCCTGGTGCACAGCATGTGTTTGTAATGGTTATACTTTATTTTTTAATGATTACATTTGAGCTGTTCTAATGGATGGTCTAGAAGCATCAATTAGACTTTTATGAAACATCGCGTTTTTCATTTTTAATAAGAAAAAAATGAGTGATCCATTACAAGAAAAAACAATTATGACCATAATTTAGAAATTTGGCTGTGCCGCTGTTAAAATGTGATTCAAAAATAATAGCAGCAGCGATATCTGCTGTGAGAGAGAGAATGGCTCTTTCTGCTTGAGACGTCTTTGGAATATTGACGAGTTCAGACTCTGCATGCGGCAATCAGACAGTTATGTGCTACTACGAGAGAAAGGCCCACAGCCACAATCTGCATATATTGAACAATAAACGTAGATGTACAACAGCCTTTATCATGTAATAATTGCTATTTTTGCTTTTTTATTATTATTATTTGTTCTGCTAATAAACACGTGTTTTAGCCAGATTTCTTTATTTATTTTTAGACAGAGTGAGTAATGGTTGGGAATTTATATTAATGTCAAAATGTTTTTAATCTATTGCACGTGCTGATGAAATCACTTACAGTGAATGCTGCTTCTTGATGTTTTAGTTTCCTGCAAAATCAACTGGTCCCCAAGTACTGATATCCTGTATTAGGATGGCACATTTTCCTTGCAGGGTCCTATGGAGGAACATTTGTGAGTGCCAGAAAGCTACGTGTCTCCACAAACACCCAGGATACAGTCAGTGAACCCATAGCACTCAAACCCGCTTTCTCCAAGTAGTAGAATAGGGTGCTGCGGCTGGCAACCGTCACGATCAAAGTAAGAAGTGAGACATCGGCACTCCAATTGCAAATCATAAACGTCTGGTTATTGACGTAAATGCAGCATAAATACACTCCGTGCACGGAGTGCATAATTGCTGCATTTATGTCAATAAACAGACATTTATGATTTGCAATTGGCGTGACGGTGTCTCACTTCTTCCACAAACACAGCAAGGCAAGGCACTCCCAAGCTCCTCCATGCTGCCTGCATGCCGCTGCCTCCCTCTTCTCTAAACTAGTAGATAGGAAGCTGCTGAAGACTGCTTTGTCCCTTGTGATCTTGTACTGGATAGGAAGTTCAGGGAAGCTGAGCTGAGAGAGTTGGAGCTGTTCAGAAATACCATCACTGTAAATGTTTGGGCATTAATATAAAGAAATACTTTGCTGGGCAATGTATAGTTGTTTGATCTGGATGAATCATTGAAAAACGTTTGAGAGTTTAATACTACCGTACTTTAAGTGTATCTCCTTGGGGGGGGGGGTAGGAAATGAGGGAAAATCTCCAAGGGGACAAAGACCACCATAAAAACGCAAAAGTTCTGATCTTTCTTTACTCATTCCATCACTTATTAAAGTGAACACAGCTGTGTCCAGATTATGCAACTGTTTACATGTTCTGAACACACATTAAAAACATGTTAAAGATGTAGCCTGTACTGGCCACAGACTCCTGGGATATGAACATCCTATATCACAGTAGTCTACAGGCAACTCCAAGAGCAATGAGTGCTCATAAGCAGGATTGGCAGTGTCTGCGCACTCAGTGCTCTAGCCGGGGAATCATATTGTTTATACATTGCCATAGTATCCACAACCTGTAAATAATATGTGCAGCACAGTGGTGTGACTTGAACTAATAGGACATACAACAATTAGCCTTGTCTGTGTGTTGACCATAGTGGGCAACGCTGCCCAACGCATATGGTGTGAATGGGCCCTTAAATATTTGTTGTGATCTTTGAGAAGGAATAACTTTACACTAAAAGCAGCTGAGCAGAGAGGTGAGTGAGGGCTTGTTTTAAAGCTCTTTTACTGCTTGATAAGAATATATAAACAGTTTAATATTCATCTTTTGGGAACAGGTGCACTTTACCAACAACATTTTCGGCTGGGGTTGCATGGAAATGTTTTCCTTGCTGACTTATTATAATGCTCTAGTACGGCAAAGGTGGATTATTTACACATCAACTCCCTCCCACCTGCTATCACTTCATCCAGGGGTGCTCTTACTTTTTATCAATCTTTCATTTTCAAATATACATTAGCTGTTGCCAAAAGGGTGCTTCTACCATATAAATCCTAAGGGCATGCAACTCTAAATCAAGGCAAATGCAGGCTGCTTTTGATTCTTCGATTTGCATTTACTTGCGTCTTGGATGTTTTAGTATCACTACTTAAGCGTTTAGTTTAACCTTCCACTGAGCTGCTACTAAGATGGTTTAAGCTACATATCATATTACATTGACCTATATGGGGAGGAAGCAATTTAGAAACTAAGGAATGCCTATGTACACAAACTCTGAGTGAGAGGAGTGATTTCCAAATGCTTCATTTCAGCACACATAAAGTTATGAGATCAGTTATGGTGCAATTTACTATGAATGGCAGCACAGTGCACCAACGCATGTGTTCGTTACTGCAACAACCTGGGGTGAATGGGCCCTTAAGGTGAACTCGCAAACAAACACGCAATACCTCCTTTTTTTTTTTTTTTATTATTCAAGCAGTGCAAGTTCCTGAATTTGACTTGGTATCAACCTTTTGTATTTTCCTGTACAGCTGAGCTTAGACTGGGAGATGACAAAGCAGCCCAAGGAGCCAATCAGTTGTTTCTGCAGTGCTTGTTTGCTAACAAAAGGGACATGCTAATATCGTACAGGCACAGAGAGGTCTGCTGCTAGGGCCGGGCTTTGTGCCAGGCTATGTAAATAGGTGGATGGACAAAATACAAATGCTTTGAGAGGTAAATCCGATCCCACATGTGTATTTTATCTATGTTTTTAGGCGTTCAGCTGGATTTCAGCTTTTAAATAAATGACAAGTAATCTTTTATCAAAAAAAGAACCGTTCTTGTGTTTGAGAACAACCTACCAGTACCAGATAATGCATATGAAGGAAGGTCACACTCCTTTAATGCACTCTGCCACATGCATTTCCAGAATATATTGGCATTTGTAGCCATTACTTTGACTGCTGGTTAGTGCCCGGGATAAATGTTTTATCCAGGTCATATGCTATAGCATAGGCATAAATTAAACAGATGTAATTGAATTCTGCTCCACACAACCGTCAATGTATTGATTTTTTTCAGAAAAGTGCAGCTAGCATGCTGTTATAAGGAAACATTATGTATGAAGAGAAAAATCAAATCCATTGTTGGATTGAGATATTGTTGGTCAATCAATAGCCAGTGGACTACTTACTGAGTGTTCTGTTTTCAGCATCTCATGACGAGTACAGAACAGTTTACCTTGTCTGTCCTCTTGCTGGTACTTTAGGTCATTTTTAAAACATTTTTAGGGAGAACATATTTATTAATAGTTTGCCATATTAATCCATCTAACAATTTCTGCTCTCTCTTAGGGCTATAATTATCCGAAATGGAGAAATAATTCCAATGTCTTCCGAGTTCACTCCAGAAACAGAGCGCCAAAGGCTGCAGTACCTGGTAAGTCGGAGCAGATATTCTGTAAGATGGAAGGGGAGCTCCAGCCTGGTTATACTATTATGCTAGTAGTATCAAAATATTCTAATAAATCTACCTACATTTTTTTAACTGTGAAAATGCTTTCCATGTGGTTGCACAGGAGGGAATACTGCTGCTATGACATTGTGTATATTGGCTGGTCTGTAGACCGTGCAGTCTATTAGGCTGCAGATTTTGACTGCACTGCCTAGTGCACGCCATAATCTAAAAAAGATAAGAAGATATACCACATCTCCTCCTCCTCCTCCTCACTATAGTTGTATGTGAGGGCACCTGTGCTGAGGAGCATGGCTGATTTTTCCAGCATAGAGCACTAGAGCAGGATGGCCGGAAGCACATTTCCAGTTAGAGAAAAAGGCAAATCATTTCTAAATGAAAATCAGTCCGAGGACTTGAAGTTTAAAAGATGTGCTGAAAAAAGGCAAGCAGATGCCAAATAATTAGTCACAAGTATTACCTATAAGCTCCCTGCAACATATCCTTTTCTCATTACTTACTTGTCATGCCTTGTTCTGTTTCTGTGTGGAGGTGGCCATCTTGGTTAAGGAATAGTGCTTTGTTTCCTCATGTCCGAACTGCTTCCCCAATGACCTGCAAGAAGCTGCAAGAGAGGTTTCACAAGCGCAGATGTACAGAATGAATGAGTCAAAGGTAATGAAATGTGTGCAGTGCTCATTTTGCGCCAACAAGCAACACAGTAATGACATTACCAAATCTGGTGGGACCAACAGGCAGAGGTAGCAGTGCCTTAGATGATCTCACACTTCAGAAATACAGGTAGAAGTGCCTAGGCACACCAGAAAGTTCGTTGAGAAATAAAAGACAGAGTACATTTTCAGAGTACTGCTTAGGCACAATGTTTACTATAACACCATAGATCTTTACTTTAAAACAGATAAGCATATGGGGGAATAGCACTATAAAGAGAAAAAAAATGGAAGACTTTAATTGAGCTTTAAGTGTGATACTAGAGTAGTGAGTGACCTATATTTTTTAAACATCCTAGCAACCCAAGAAACCATTGATCCTCACTGTTAGCTGCTGGTCTACAGCTGTTGGAGGGTGTAAAGAATACAAAATGGGTCAGATCATGTGTACTCTTCCTCAATAGCCACTTGATATGGTTATGTGGTCTCATTAATTTATTCCAACCCAAGTTTATCTTTGTAGCCAGAAATAGATTTAGAATAATGGAGAAAAATAAATTCTTAAGAAAACACTTGATTTTAGTAAACATACGGACTTTTAAGGTACCTCAGACAATACATATCTAAAACGGTATAAAACCTTTATTAAAATTACATTAAAAAATCAATTATTATGCGATTATGATACATGACGCCATATAGCATTTCATATCCTTTCAGTAGCAGTTGATATCCATCAAGCAATGTGCATGACAGGTTCTGGAGAAAGTAGTTCTACGTGTTTCACGGCACAAGCCACTTCTTCAGGATAAAAATTCAGCATTTTATGGCCATGTGTATGAGCCCTAAAGTAAACAAAAGGGTTTGTCTTTGCTTAGTTCCTTCTGAAAATGCTAGTTGCCTGGCAGTTTTGCTGACTCACGGGTTTCTGTACTTTCAGTCAGTGACTGGAGGTGTAAAACAAGAAATCCGTATCTGTATACTTGTTCTGGGTTACTGGCTCAGAGTGCTGAAGTAAGGGGGTTTGCAATGACAGATATCATAGAGTATTTGCAGAATGAAAAGTCAGCAGGGGTAGCTTTCCCTTTTCTCTCAGGAAAGGTTTCCTTTAGTAATGAAAGAGATGCTTCTGATCTCTCATGGTTTCTCTAAATCAGATAAGTGTTCTACGAAGGAAGCTGGAAAAGCTTCTCCAGGTTTAAGAAAACTTTGCTTCAAAAGCCCTATAACTTATGCAGATGGCTCAGAGAATTGAAAGACTGTATATTATGCTAAACTGGCTGTAAACCAGAGAATGCAGCTGTTTAACCTAAGCATCTGGGGGCCTAATTTTCTTCACATTTGTCTATACATGCTAATGGCCAGATTTAACCACTTCAAGACCAGGTGTTTAGACCCCCTTCCTGGCCAGGCCATTTTTCAGTATTCAGCGCTGCGATACTTTGACTGACGTTTATTCCGTCATGCAACACTGTACTGAAATGAATTTTATACCATTTTTTGGGGACAGCTAGAGCTTTCTTTTGGTGGTATTTAATCACCACTGGGGGTTTTATTTTTTATTATAATTAGGAAAAATTATTGAAAATTTTGAAAAAAAAAAGTTTTTTGTAACATTATGTTAGGAAACATTTATTATTACCCAGTTTTTTGGTCAAATATAAAAGATCAGGTCACGTCGGTTAAATAGACACCAAACATGTCAAGCTTTAAAATTGCGCGCACCCGCGACATCGCAGAAAACGACGGCAACCAAAATTGGCCATAGGCGACACTTTAAACGTTTTTACCGCTCATCAG
>NW_017306369.1:2246041-2247210 GCF_000935625.1 Nanorana parkeri | reverse complement strand
TGGCGGCGCGCGCAAGGGGGCGTGTCTGAGCGGACGTCTAGAGACGCCCGCTCAGATCGAGAGAGCTCCTGGCCGGCCGTTTTTTTACTACGGCCGGCCCGGAGGTAGTTAAAGAATTCAGATGTTCAGTGCCAAGCCAGTGACTGGATCCTGCAGACAGTTGTACAGTGGCCTTCTTCATATCCAGATGTGGTCACTGTACAACTAGTGTTTCCATATAGGACCTTCAAGGATTGACTTACTAAATATCAAAAACGGATTTATAAGGTTGCTTTAATGTTAAGTGAATATTGACCTAAAGGACAGCTTGACATTTGCTGTAGATATTTCTTATTAATTCCCACCCATTGACATACTTACCTTCAGCCCTCCTCCAGTCCGGTGCTGCATAGCTTTCCCAAAGAAAACCAAAGGTGAAGTGGTCATTTACAGCAGATGGGTACACTGTTCAGGCTACACATTTGTAACAGGAACTCAAGTTCCTTTAATCATAACCAGGCTAAGTTTTTTTTTTTTTTTAGTGAAAGTTTAGATCAGGGATCTTTAACCTTTTTCCATATTGTGTCATTTTTACAAGCACTAGATCAGTGCTCCCCAACCTTTTTATCGCCGCGGACCGGTCAACGTTTGATAATTTTACAGTGGCCCGCTGAGGGGGGGACGTTGATTGTTTATATTTTAGATTGTTTTGATTTATTCATTTTAATTTAATTGTATTTAAACATGCCTTCAAAATAAAATACAGTTACTGTCACTGGTCGCACATTCTAACGTAGTCTCAAACTTTGATAGATCACATGCCTACCTGTAATCATTTAATCAGAGAAATAGATTATAATAGGGAACATTACAGTGTAATATTCCCCATTTTAATCCACTTGTCTAATTACCAGAAAAAGCATGAAATAGCTGTACACAACTACTATCCCCCCCTCCCCCCGCCACATATCTATGAGCCCTTTACAACCCCCTATCCACATATCTATTAGGCCTCACTCACACACGAATCGGCCTGCACGTACAGCTGCGTGTGGGGCCGTACCAAGTAGCTGCCGGGAAGGACAGGTGCTGCGTGTGATTAGAACGCAGCCCCCGTCCTTCTCTATGGGGCTACGCGGCCGTACGCCCCCCTATGCTCACCTCATTTGCAGGTCCGTAGGGGTGCGGGT
>NW_017306369.1:2235821-2245374 GCF_000935625.1 Nanorana parkeri | reverse complement strand
TAGTCTCAAACTTTGATAGATCACATGCCTACCTGTAATCATTTAATCAGAGAAATAGATTATAATAGGAAACATTACAGTGTAATATTCCCCATTATAATCCACTTGTCTAATTACAAGAAAAAGCATGAAATAGCTGTACACAACTACTATCCCCCCCTCCCCCCGCCACATATCTATGAGCCCTTTACAACCCCCTATCCACATATCTATTAGGCCTCACTCACACACGAATCGGCCTGCACGTACAGCTGCGTGTGGGGCCGTACCAAGTAGCTGCCGGGAAGGACAGGTGCTGCGTGTGATTAGAACGCAGCCCCCGTCCTTCTCTATGGGGCTACGCGGCCGTACGCCCCCCTATGCTCACCTCATTTGCAGGTCCGTAGGGGTGCGGGTTTTCTGGCCGGGACGCATACATGTTCCATTCCGGCGGCGTGTGGATACGATCACCTGTACCCCTACGGACCTGCAAATGAGGTGAGCGTAGGGGGGCGTACGGCCACCTAGCCCCATAGAGAAGGACGGGGGCTGCATTCTAATCACACGCAGCACCTGTCCTTCCCGGCAGCTACTTGGTACGGCCCCGCACGCAGCACGGAGCTTTACGTGCAGGCCGATTCGTGTGTGAATGAGGCCTTATCCCTCTACAACACCCCCCCCATCCAGATATCTATTACTCCTCTACAAACCCCTTCCCCCTCCCAACCATGTATCTATAACCCCCCTAGCCAGATATTTCTCACCCCTCTACAAACTCCGCCATCCAGATACCGACCGACATATCTGTACCCAGCTGCTGCTGCCTCCTCTCCCCCCTCCCGCGCTCGGACTTACCCAGCCAGGGAGTTGTGTGCACTCACTGCAGGGGGCGGGGCTTGTGACACACAAGTCTCCTGTGACTCGCCTCCCCTCCCGCCGCCTGTTACTATGGACTCGGCCGGGAGGGGAGATGAGTCACAGGACCGCCCCCTCACTGTGAAGCCCGTCGGCAGTGCGGGGCCCCGCGGCCCGGTACCATTGGATCCACGGACCGGTAACGGTCCGCGGCCCGGGGGTTGGGGACCACTGCACTAGATGACCAGCATTCCAGTGAACAATAGTATGCCATTGTTGTAAAGTTTTCAATTTTTGTACTCAGAGTTGGTACTGCTAATGGTGTCTTGCATACCTGTCTCCTTTATTGGGGACTGTTTTATCACTGGATCAAGGACCGAGCACGTCTTCTATCAGATTTTGAACTGAATACTGTGTATTTATGTTGTTTCTGCTTTTCACTAAGTGGATTTCCTATTTTGTTTTCACTGTGTGAATTACTAGTTATATTGTTTCCTATGCACCATTCACAGCTTATTTATTGTATCCTTTAGAGTGCTACGCTATTGTTTAATTCTTTTTCCTTAGCTGCTTGCAGACCTACGCTTTTAGTGGCATCAGGGAGGTGGGTGGACCGTGGGTTAGGCTTAGCTTTGCAATTGACAGCCCTGTGAGCTGTCAATTTAAATCATTCTTTTTTTTGTGAGTTTTTCCTTTCAAGATCCTAGAAGCACATCTGCACATTAAATCTACTGATATTCATTTTTAAAAAACCTAGCCGAAATTTTCTTCCCACACATTTATCCTGCCGTATTATAAAGGACATTAACTTTCATCCCCCAATCTGCACTAGGACAATGACACTTACAATCTCAGTAGCTGCTATGGGCGACTCTACAAAAAATAATAATGATAATTTAGGACTGAGATGGCTTATTATTGTAACTCGGGCTGGATAAGGACTCACACTAGCCACACTGTAAAACACTGCATTTTACCATACGGCTAGTGTCTCCTGAGTTGGAGCCGCAGTGCCTTGCGTCGTTAAAATTCAAGGCACTCTTTTCTTTCTTTTTAAAAATGTATTTGGAGTGTACAGACTATACACACTATTCAGGTCCCCCCACAGGAGTGCAGTGTACTTCTTTGCATTTTTTAGCACCGTGGATCACATCAGCTTTGTGGTGTGAATGGAGCTGCCCTATTGATGACAGGGATTGTTCACTTGCTGAAAAACCCCAGTCACCACATACATTGCGAACAGGTTCTAAATGTAGAAACCACCAACACCAAACGCCAGTCTGTCTCCTCTCTATCACCATTGTGCTCCCCCTGCACTGGAAACACTCTTCTCACTTGCTTGCTCTGTGGCTCCCACATTTCCACCGTGTGGGTTCCATGGCCTCCCAACTGCTTCCTGGTTGCCATAATGACACCCAGCAGCATGCTTGGATGATCTTCCAGAGGCCTGAAGCTGTTTAATGCAGTACTTAGCCAGATCAAGTACTAGCGAGCACTGCTTTGTCACTTGACAGGAGGCAAAGGGCAGTGGGGATGGCAGCAGGTGGCACTGAGAAAGGCATCATGTGCCCACCAGGGATTTACAACCCCTGGTCTAGATGGATCTTCAGCCACCATGGTTAACATAATCATTTACAAAGCAACCTTCAGACTAGTAGATATTTAAATGAAGACTGCATGCAAAGTGAACGATGGGCATGTGGGTCTCTCAGGGATTAAAGTCTGGTCATATTTATGACTAATACCAGTTCTGTTCTTATACCCTAAAGATGAAGACTAACAGTTACTTTCTTCGCAATATGCTGGTAAACGTTCTATTGACCTGCTATATATATTGCATTAGGTACATCTATTACATCTATCTCTGTCAGCAGGAAACCCTGTGATATTGCTCGTACATCCAAGCATCAAACATGCTGAAATTATCGGTCTGCTTCTCTTTACTGGAGGAGCTGTACTGGGCTTTCTTGAAGTGTTTTCTAATTTCTTTGATGTCTTTCAAACATATAGCTACAGATGGGAATTGATTTGAGAAGTGCAACAGCTGCTCTACTCTGAAATATTTGTCACTCTTGTTTACTCAATTCTGTACATCCTCTGGCAATTACTGTGTGAAGTCTCAACTTCAAGGGATAATATTAAGGAGAGCAGAAATGCCTAATCAAAAATCTACTTGCATATCCTTCTTTTATGGAGTCGCAAACAAGCATTATACTTTCTTCATAATGTTCATAGCCTGGCCTTGTTTTACCTTTCAGCTGAGCAAGTGTTGCATCTTAATGAATGCACAATTTCTGATAATCAAGTATGATGCAAATGACAGAAAGGTGATAATGTGACTGCTTTTCACATATTAAGCTATATTATTAAAAGAAAACTATATGGTAAGTGTTTTCCCCTATAGTTCTCTTAAGGGTCATGGGAGGACATATACTAGCGTCCTCCCGTGACCCAAAGCTCAGTATCGCGAGCTACAGCTTGTGGTATACTGAGACCGCCGCAGCCGGGACGGATCCCGACAATACTGTCGAGATCCACCCAGCTGTGTGAATGACAGCGGGCCCTGCCTATCTATAGGAAGAGGCAGCTGTACCTGCCCCCTCCCCCGTCCCTTCCACCAGTCAGCGCTGGAGGATCGGAGAAGGGAGGGGGGAATCCCTGCGGGGAGCAGTGACTGACAGTCACCACTCTCTGCAGGGAGATGATCGAGAAGTGAGCGAGCGACGGTATGCCTTCGCTCACTTCCCGATCTATAGAGCCGACCTGTGACAGTTGTCACACGTCAGCTCGAACTGAGGATGAGTGATTTTCACTCACCTCATAGTTCTCCTTTAATAAACACCAAGTACTGTTATTACTAAAGAAACATGCTTTGTAGCTTGAGCTCTAATTACACACACCGGAATGAGCCAGTAACAAGTTTCAATTAGAGAGAGAGTGTGCCCGAAGGCTTCTACTGATTCTAGAATGCTCTGTTGTTTGAAAACCCCAAAATGCTCTGATTGTGTCTAGATATTAAACAAAATAGATATTTAATTTTTTTTAAATAAAATTAGCCCAAAACCACTATAACATGGGTAGGCAAACTTCAGCACTTTTCCTGTGGTGAAACTACAAATCTTGTCATATATCTGCCTCTGAAAGTCATGATTTTGGCTGTCAGAGTCTTGCAATGCCTATGTGATTATGTAGTTGCACCACAGCTAAAGCGCCAGATTTTGCCTACCCCTGCACTATAGTTTCCCTTTACAAGAAACCTGTTTTGGGGCGATTGCTTTTATCAAGGTCACAGCTCTGTTCTGCATTGACTGTCTTTGCTGCTGTGCTTTGATGAGGAGGATGAAAGTCAAGAAGCTATCTTATCAGATGTGCAAGCTGGTTCTCTAAAGTTATTTTGACAGCGAGAATAAAAAGTATCTTAAACATTAAACGGTCTTTACCAATGTTTCGGCCAGTTCCAGCAACATTCACATCATCTATGGGCCCCTTCCAATGTGAACACACACCTCTGGTCAATTGTTCTGGAGCAGGGAGTTAATTGGCCAGTTTGGATTTTTCCAAGTGGTCACCATTTCTACCCTTCCCGAGATAGATGATCACAGATTCTTGGATTGTATATGCGTGAGTGACAGCTGGCTCTGCCTATCTAGAGGCAGAGCCAGCTGTACCCACCCCCTCCCCCGTCCGTTCCGCCAGTCAGCCCTGGAGGATGGGACGGGGAGGGGGAATCCCTGCAGGGACAGGATCGAGAAGTGAGCAAACGCCGGTATGTGTTCGCTCACTTCCCGATCTATTGAGCCGACCTGTGACAGTTTCATTGTCACAGGTCGGCTAGAACTATGAGGCAGAGTGATTTTCACTCGTCTCACAGTTCTCCTTCAAATGTGCATGGCATACTACTTAAAAGAGATGGGTAGTTTATTGTATGACATGGAGATATAATTTCTTTATTGAGATCAAAGGTTTTATTTGTTTTTGTTTTTTAATGAAAAGGGTAGTGCAGTGGTTCAGTACTGAGCAATAACAGCCCCCTGTAATACAATGAGAGTGTATTTTATGGGTTCCCTTTCCCATGCAGTCATTTTATTATAATACTAGAAACACATGTAGTCCACATTTGTTTGTGACTGCTCCTTGTAGGAATATAAACAGGATATATCCAGAATATGTCAGCCCCAGAGAAATGCAAAATGTTGGTTTTAACCCCCTAAATTTTCTTTTATCCAATAGAAATGATAGTCACAAAACAGGTAGGGAGAAAGGTATACATATTGGGGAAATGTGATGATGGTTTTGGATTGTCTGCAGTTATTCAAAGCATGGGCAGATTTTTTTTATACTGTTATTCATTTTACCTTGTGTATGGCCATATTTTGTTTCCACGGCTCAAATTTTGGCGTATTCAGGAAAACTTGGGTGAAATTCACTTTGTTTTATGGCTAGCTTTATACCATATATATGAAAACAGGCAAATATATTCTGCAACATAAGTTCTTCTTTCCAAAGTATTAATAAAAGAATCTATAGCATATAATATTGTGATCAGTTGACAGAGTAGAAGCTTACTGACATTACATCTAAAAAATATATACATGACTAAATAATAGGCGTGTAAAGTATAAAAAAAAAAAGATTAAAAGTATTTAAAGTATCTGGGTTGGTGGCACTAAGAGACCGAATAAAATTCTCCAGATTGCTCAAAGCATTGTGATTCCTATGATGCATTTGTGAATACCATGAATGTAATCACCAAGAGTCAACAAAAAGCTTTATGCCCCACATGACATTGTAGAGTAGATAGAGAGTGAATGTGGCATTAAATAGCTCTTCATTTCATGACACCGCCTGAGGCACAGGAAGCATTGCTCTTACAATACCATCAGGTCCTGTGCATTAGCAGTGCACCAGTTTCTTTGTGAGTCCTTCCCACCCATGAGCCTGTATAGTATTCCGTATGTGTTGCATTGTAATAAGACCAACATGAACAGACAATTTTTGGTACATTTATAATAGAAGCCTTTTGTTACATACATATTTACACTTACTAGGTCAGTTGGCCAGCAAAGAATGTACAAATCTTTTTATTTCTGATCCACATATATTTTCTTTGATTGAGATGCTGCATGGTGTTCACATCGCACTTCAAGAAAAAAAAAAAAAAATTACTTTCAAGGGGATTTTCACATGACTACTTTGTCTCTAGTTCTCGTTTTTAGCTTTTGTTAAAGTGTATGTCAAGGCAAAATAAAAATATAAAGTAAAATAATTACATCTTCAATACATACACATTCGCCTGTGTTTTTATACCTTTTAAGCAAGTCCAGAAAAATACCTGTTAATCTGCCGGAAATGCCCTTGAGTCTTCATTTCCTATTGTGTGCTGACAACACAGCATTTATGGTGTGGTATCAGCCCCAGCCATTGTCTTTTACTAAACTACTCAAGCACCCCTACTGTCTTTTTATCCACTGCATAGGGACTAATTGACTTGTAGTCCAAGATAAGACCAGTGTTAAATAGACTGTTTGAGATAACAAAGGCAGAGAACACAGGACAGCTCTGAATTTCTGACAAGATCAACATGCTTCTTTTTACTTAAAAAACATACCGAAAGCTTGCAATGGAATATTTACTAGACAAAAAGGAAGCAAATAAGTGGAGTTAATTGTTGGGGTTTACCTGCTATATTGTACATTTGTTTATAGCTTGTAAACTGTGCCAACAAATTGAGATAGTTGCTATTTAGTGTACATTATAAAAGTTCACCAATTTATCTATTTTACATTTATTTACATATAGTATTCATACAACTGTTCTACAAAAGCTTTGCACATGCATTAGGTGTCAGGCTAAGAAGGCCTAGTCACTGATTGTTTGATAATGCTTTTGCCAATCACTGAACATAGAGATAGTTTTTGAAAAATCTGAAAAATAAAAGCAAATTATTTAAAATTGTGCAATTCACATAATATTGCGGTGTTTACAGCCAAAAATCAATACCGCATGTCGAAGTGTAAATTCCTTGAGCAGATCAGAAAATAATCCCACTGCAAAGAATCAGAATCACACAAAATCAAATGTTTAGGCATATTAGAAAATTCAGAAAAACATGGTAATTAAATCACTAAATATCCAATATTCTTTTCTATCAGCAGTGTTGTGCAAATCTGTCAGGTATTTATCCCTTTCCTTGTGAGAGATAATCATAAACATTTTTTAAAGTGTAACTGTCGGCATAATATCCATAGTAAACTAATGAATACACAGTGTACTGTACACCAAGAACATTAAGGTGGCCATACACTTTACAACCATCGCAAGACCTTAGTCTTGCGATGGTTGTAAAGTAATTTAAAAAACGTACGATCTGCCCATCTTGGACAGGCAGATCGTACTCTCGATCATCACAAGCCCGTCCCGCTGAGGGGCGGGCTTCCGATGACCACAATGCTGAAAGGGCAGTGTGCGCGTGCGCACACCGGCCTGTTCGGCATTTGTCTCCCGAGCACCGTTCAAACCAGCCTGAAAATCGTACGATTTTCGGCTGGTTTTCTAGCATGCTCCTTAGACAAAAGACATGTGACCGTACAGTAGAAACGTTCGCACGTCTTCGTTCACACTGCTCGATTCTCGTACGATCGCGGGATTTCCCGCGATTCTCGTACGAGAATCGAGCAGTGTATGGGCACCTTTAAGGGAGCACCAATACCCCAAAGGAGCTACTACCATAGTAGCCAGTTCCAGTTGTTAAAGCATAAGTTCTACCTTTTGCAAAAATTTAAGAAATGCATTATTAATTATATATCAAAAAGTTTAATTTCTTTAATATTTGCATTCAAGCCTGGAAAGCATTGCAATTGTGAACATTCGATCACAGCTGGAAAGCTCAGGCGTCTACACATTCTTTCCCAGGCAGAGATTATACAGAGGTACAGAGTTTTATTTAGGAGATATGAGGGGAAGGATGGCTGTACTTCAAACTGCATTAAATCACCTCATATGGCGTCCGGCCATTCTTGCTCTAGGTAGATGTGGGAATATGGGCAGCTCTACCTAGAGGGAGGACGGCTGGACGCATTGCTAATGTGGACAAGCCTGCTGTACTGCGTCATTGGTAGATAACCAAGGATAGTATGCTGACAGAAAAAAAAAACTTAAGCTGTTGTTCCCAAGTATATAATTCCCTGTGTTTTTTCAATCTACATGAAATAAGATACAATGAAGGGAATTTATCAAAACTGGAGCAGACAAAATCTGGAGCAGCTGTGCATGGCAACCAATCAGCTTCTCTCTTTCATTTTAAATCTTAACTGCCCAAACTGAAGAGAGAGGCTGATTGGTTGTCATGGACTGCTGCTCCAGTTTTGATAAATTCCCCCCAATGTGTTTTTAGCTTTATGGGACATTGAAAGAAGTGCCTTCTTTCCACCCATGATTAATGGTACTGAATACTACGGCTTAATTTTCTCTGCACCGCCCACAGACCATTGTTATTTTATGCTGTCATCTAACATCTTCTACCAGCAGACTTTCTGACTTATTTTGGGGTGCTTCAATTTCAAAGCATCTAAGTATGTGCCTCTACAGAATTCCAAAAAAACACTTCTGTAAAGTTATTGGTGTCTGCATCCAAAGATCTCATTTATTTATCTATGGTGTCTCATTTATGGTGTCACAGTGTCTACCATTGCATAACATTACCTGATTGCTATTGCCAACAGACTTCTATGTGCTGTATAAGGAAAGTGCATTTATTTATTATTTACACATGGTTAGAACCAGTGCACGCAATCGTCATAGTGTCAGCTTTCAACAAGTTGGATCATGTGAGTATCAACACTGAGCTTGCTCTGTTCTTGCCTATGTCTCCTCCCACAAGACCATAACAAAGGTGTCACTTTCTTACAGCTACGTTCCCCATTTATTTTCTATTTTCAATAGTCTAATGGTTGACCCAGTTCTTTGGCCTTGACTTGTCTGCAGCAGCTAGGCTCATTTTGGAATTCTGGTGGAAATATCTTGCCACTGTATTTCAAGAGGTATAAAAAGCCGGTCCAAGTTGCTAGCGACCACACAAATGTAAAAATGTTATGGGTGCAGCTGGGCTTCATAATTCACTCCATTCTGGTTATTCTTACTTTTACTGCATATTCACCCAGCTTTAAGAAAATGCATATGCACTTTATAAATTACTATTTGTTATTTTTGTATATTGCATTGATTTCAATTCTGAAGATTTCATGAAATTACCTGCTATCCTAAAAAAAAATTCATCTATTGTGTTTTCTCCCTTAAATCTAGGCTTTTCTGCAGCCTCACCTGCTGGGGAATGAATTTACACATTTAGAATTTCCAAGAAGAGTGCAACGTAAGGAGCTGGGCAAGACGATGCTTTACAGAGACTTCAATATGACAGGCTGGTAAGGCATTGTTACTTTTACAGTCATACTCCTCCTTTGTGCGAGTTTAATATTTGCCACTGACTGAAGTGTGCAAAATAAACTTGCATTTAAGTACAACTGTGGCCAGATAATAGGCATTAAAGCATTTATATATTCCCAACAAGCATTAAAAGAGCTTTAACCCTTTTGCTGCTGCCAACACAACTATTATGTCAGCCACAGCTCCAGCATGTATACAAACTCCCAGCTGCTATAGCAGCCAGGAGTCTCTTTACATTTTAACAGTGAGCTGCCAGCTTTTATGTAGAAGTGGTTTG
>NW_017306369.1:2214554-2235708 GCF_000935625.1 Nanorana parkeri | reverse complement strand
TGTCCGCCAATCTCTCATGAAAATCTAATCTAGAAGCGCTCCGCTCTCAGCACTTCTGCGTTTAGAGCAGGGTAGAAGTTGATCCAGCATAGTCTGTGCTTGATCAGATTCAACAGAGTGTTGAGGTGGCATTAGGGGTCTAATAAATCATCAGGACCATTATTTTGGGGCCATTATGAGCTGTAAAGACTTTTATAGAATCACCTATGATTCTTAACATTGTTGTTATCTATTCACTCGGTGCAACCTCATCTCATAAATTTTACCAAAAAATGGGTGAAGATCCCGATACTACCTTGATGGAGAAACAATGTACCACGAGGGGGCAATAGGCGCTAAGGTGCAGTTTTTGGAGGTTGGATATTGTTACTAGCGCGGCTTTCGGCTGAAAGTCACGCGAGGAGAGAGAGCTACTACAGGCGTTAGGGCATAGAAACAAAGAGATGTTTCGTTTGGGACATATTACGAAGAACAAAAATATGGAAGAAACTTGTAAAATTTGTTTTGAGTTAAGTTTAACGATTCTTTAAAAGGAAAAAAATAAAAAAGGGAGATCAAGGGCGTGCATGCATAGGATAGTAGATATACCTCTATTGTATGTTTATTACTTGTACTGCTATGTAAAGTACCATGATGTATGTATAACTTTTTCTCTGACAATAAAAATTGTTTAAAAAAATAAAATAATGGGTGATACTGTAAGGGGAATTTATCAAAACTGGAGCAGACAGAATCTGGGGCAGTTACCCATGGCAACCAATCAGCTTCTCTTTTTCATTTTCAAAGCTTAACGCGGACATTCTGGAGGGAGAAGCTGTTTGGTTACTTTGGGCAGCTGCTGCAGATTCCATCTGCTCCAGTTGTGATAAATTCTTTGTGTGTTTTTGTTTTTCTTACTGAAAAGATTGATTTGCAAAACAGTAGTGAGATTATCATGTAACAAAAAAAATTATTGTGTTTGTGCTAATAAGACCGCTGCCAGTCCCTTGTGCACAGGCATTGCTGCCGGCACCTGTGGACTGGCTGGGGACCTCAGCCATTGCCTGCATTGTGCACTGACAGCGACCGTTATGGTACACCTGGCGCCTATGTGGTGTACTGGGGGCGGCCATCTTGGTGGCAGCTCCTGTGCAGTGTAGTGGCTGTAGGAGTCCTTTTGCTGCCTGCCATACATGTGCTGAGGGGGATTTGGCGGCCATTTTGTGACTCCAGACGGGGAGGTCTTAGTATGCCTGGGGAGTGGGTGCTGGCGGCCATCTTGGAAGAATTTTTTTTACATGAGGCAGGCAAGTGTGTGACTGGGGGCTGGCAGCTTGTGTGACGATCCCGAGCTTTTGGCAGCAGTTCACCATGGGGGACTGAACACTGAGACCAGAGTGGGACCCTGCAGTAACCCTTTGTGCTGGTCTATCTACACCCTTGTAGGGCCCCTCCCTATAGTAGACGCAAAACGCTAAGTGACAGGGATTAGAAGGGTAGCCGGCTTGCTGCTGTTAATGGGCCTGGCGGGTTGACTGAGGTCTCCCCTGGGGACTCTGCTCCTGATTCTCCTCTTCTTTTACCTCTGTTGCCCCTTAAGGGGCACCTCATTCTTCCTGCCTTAAAGGAAGAATGCAAGGAAGATTTTGCAACCTCTGACAGTTTTTATAGGACAGTTTTCTGCCATGCTTGAAGCATTGGGCCAAAGAGGGTGTAAGTGTAGTCCTCTCCTACTTCTTTTAAATGTTTTTCAGGCAAGATCATGACTTCAGCTCTTATAATGGAAGATGAAGATGGAAAAGGTGGTGACTTGGAGAAAAGTGCATGACACCATATCAATGTTAACTGCTCAGTTAAGGGAAAGTTTGTCCATTGGCCCACCTGTTTAGGATCCCTCGAAAAAGCCCTCAAGACCCTTCTGTTGCATTTTCTGGTAAAAGAGGTGCTCTCTGTGGATTGGCAGCATCCTGAAAAAGTGTTTGCTTTTCTGAAGTGTTTCACCCTGCAATATCACAGCTTCCTTTACACTTGTTGGACCCACCTTACAGCCATCAGTGTCTGCCATGGAAGTTTGTCAGTCCTTGGTGGTTTGGACCAAACAGATTGCAGATGATCCCTGTTCCATCGCTACAGACCCTACGGTTTTTCAGAGATTGGAATCCCTGCCTTTGTGCTCTGTGTTACTGCATGGATGGCTTAGCTGCATGCTACATCAGTTTTTTTTAGGTTGGGGCTCCTTTCGGTCCAGATGCACTCACCATTATGGCTTAAGTTCTGGTCAGCAAAACCAGTGTGTACGAAATGTTTGGAGTAGATCCCATTAGCAGGGGAATGGATATTGGAGGAAGCTTTGGATGCCTTTATTAAGAAGGTGACTAGAGCTGCAGCTAACGATTATTTTCAAAATCGATTAGTTAGCCGATTATTAAGTTCGATTAATCGGTTAATCGGATAAATAAAATACATTTTAAAAAATGGCTCCAGTGATGGACTACTAGTTTGTATTGAGGTTGTAGTCCATCACAGGAGCAAGCTTGGAGCGGTGGAAGTAAAAAAATGGTGTGGTGTGCAATATAGTGAAATGGAAAGTGTAAAATTATACAGCAATGAATGCAGAATGGCAGCGGCTATAGAGGACTACAAATCCCAGCAATAGTACATTATACAGCGCAATGCAGAATATCACCAGCTATAGAGGACTACAACAAATCCCAGAAATAGTACATTATAGCTGGCGGTATTCTGCATTGCGCTGTATAATGTACTGTTGCTGGGTTTTGTAGTGCTCTATAGCTAGTGGTATTCGGCATTGCACCACTGTATAATGTATTATTGCTGGGATTTGTAGTCCTCTATACAGCGCAGTGCAGAATATCACCAACTATAGAGGAGTACAACAAATCCCAGCAATACATTATACATACAGTGTATAATGTATTGCTGGGATTTGTATTCCTATGTATAATATACAGCACAATGTACCATCAGCTATAGAGGAATACAAATCCCAGCAATACATTATAGAGCACCATGTGTGGGAAGGTGCAGGCTTACCTGAGCAGTCTTCCAGCAACTTGCTTCTGAGATCGGACCTGTCTATCGGCGGCTGTCATCCCCCCACACCTGCTCCTCCTTACTACATCTCCCCGCGTCCCTGTGCCGATCGTGGATGTGGGCGGGCGGTGAGTGTGAGGCGGGAAGGAGGTGCGGCGTGTAGAGCGCGGATGCGGGCGGGTCTGGCAGCGGTGAGCGTGAGTTGGGGAGGAGGTGCGGCGTGCAGCGTTTGTGGACCCGTGAACAGGGCCAACTGATCGGAAGCCGATTAATCAATTATTGAAAAAGTTGACAACTTTTTCAATAATCGATTATGTCGATTAGTTGTTGCAGCCCTAAAGGTGACTGGTAGTAAGAGTATGCTCTCGCCCCGTTGGTGGAAACCTTAGTTCCTTTTGTCCCTCTCACGCCTTCACCTCGAAGACCAAACCAAATTCCTAGCTTAAATGCAACCCCTGGACCCCTACACCTCCGAAGCCTGAAACAAAGCCCTCTTCACAATTAAGGGGCACCATCACCTTCACAGATTTTGTTGGTGCAGTCAGTAGTCCCTCGTGCATGCAAACATTATTTATTGTCCTCCTCCGCTCTGTTAATGCCATCCAACCTGTCCTCATCTTCCCTGTACCTGTAGCAGCTCTTGCATAAGGGTCGTTGTACTGTTCCACCGAAGGAGTAGTTTTAAGGATTTTCTTCCAAGCTGTTCACGGTTCCCAAACTAAACAGAAGTGTGTTCCATGCTGGACTTGACACCTTTCTCAATTTTCTTCAAGTTTGAAAATTCTGCATGGAATTAATGCGGTCCATCATTGCATCTCTTCAACAAGGGAATTTCCTTGTCTTAGTGGACATCAAGGGTGCCTACCTGCATGTGCCAGTCTTCACTCCCCACCAGAGAGTCCTAAGTTTTGCCTAGGGGAAGAAACACTTCCAATTCATGACACTTCCGTTCAACCTTTCCACGGCCCCACGGGTGTTCACAAAGCCTACTTTGTGTCTTTGTATCCTCAGAAATACTCTGTGGGAAGGATTCTAGCCTTTCTTCAGTTAGGGCTGGATCAATGGTTGGCCCTTAGTATGATTAAGGGTCAGATTCGTCCCTAGGTTTTTTTCAGCATTCTTTGACCTCTTGGTCCTTAGTTAGGTCCTTAGGTGTTAGTTAGGTGTTGCTACAATGTTTGCATGTGGTTTGTGCTGTACATGTCTATCTTGCCGCTATAGCCTCATTCAGACAATCTGATTTCTCTCTTTGGTGATCTTGATGTCTCTTTGGATCAAGCAAATCATTGTACAGGCTTACTCTGAAAGTATAGTGCCCCACCTTGGTGCAGGCACTTCCTACTACATCTGCCAGTGCCTCTTGGGCATTTTGGCATCAACCGTTGCAGATTTGTAAGGCCTCCACCAGGTCTTATGTTCACACGCTCACTAATTTTTACTAGGTGGATGTCCCCATCAAATTTAACTGAACTTGAGCAAAGTATGTGTAATGTTAGAGACATATCCCAACAGACTAATGGCTGTAATTAAAGGAAAAGGTGGTTAAACAAAATACTGACCAAAGCGGGCAATCCTTTTTTCAACTCAGTGATTTTTTAATAAAAAAAAAAAATTCTGACATGTTGGTGTTATATCTTTCACTTGGATGTTATACAGTGTGGAAAATTATTATTTGATCTCCTGCAAATAATTTTCCTCACTGTAAGTTGCACTGAGTAAATACAGCTGGATAAAATAAAACAAATTGTGTCTGTCTTAATTTCAGGCTGCAAAGCAACATAATGTGATTATTTTAAAGGGGGGTGATTCATTCCTATCTATATCTTTATACACGCACACACACAATGTGTTAATTCATGCTTGATGCCAACACAGTCCTGTATCATAATGTCTTCTGAATATTCATAAAATAGTTTGTACAGAAAAGTATAAAATGCACCTTTATTTGTACCCCTCTGGAGAGATACATGTCAGAATGTTGTACCTCTAAGCATGTCTGAGTTGATTGCATTTAATTAAATGTATTAGTATGCAAGAATATATTGTTCTTTCACAGTCACTTTGTTGAGATTTTGGAGTTCTGCCAAGCTGCTAACCATTAGGGAATTATTTTCCCTTCTTCTAGCTAAGAAGGGCTTTCATTCTCTGAGGATCTGATTAAAAGAAACTTCACTTTAAATCCATTTTTGGATGCCTCACACTGACCCTTTATTTGACTGCGAGAGCTTCTGGTTCCTCTATCGAAACAAAAAAGTGCTGCTTATTCTTTGTCAACATTACACAAGGGGACAAAAATGATTAACTAGAGCTAATGTTTGACATACTAGTTGCATGTATTGAATCTCATGGTGTGATGGAAGCTTGCTAGAAATGTATTATGCTTTTTCAGCTATTAATAAAATCAAAGTTGAAATGAAAGTAGTTGCAGCAACATTCTTCTATGTTATATTGATCCAAATCACATACCAGCTAATTGGATATGGTGATATGAATAAGCTAGCTGTCAAAAAAGTCCCCAAGTATAATCATTTGGAGATTGTTCTATTGTACATGAGACATGAAACCAATCTTACCAGACCTCCAGTGCTGAAGCTCTCTGCAGGATTGGTTACAAATCGTTAACTTTTTTTATGACTTAGGAATTTATTCCTTATTGAATAAATAACATTAAAACAATATATAAAAGCAAGGTTCACATTTTATTTTAAAGGTTATCAGCTGTTTAAGGCTATGGCAGGCATGCAGTTAAATCAGTAAACTGCTAAAGTTATTTTGGACTTTACTAAAGTCAGTATACCTTTATTGCAAGAGGTCACATGCTTTATGTTGGGCTTTTTCCTGGTAAGCCAGGCAGGATTATACAGAAGATGTCTACTGGCCTCCTTACTGATAGTGAAAGGGGCCAAGCCTTTCAAGTGGAGCAGCAGGAAATGAAAAGTGTGGGTCAGAGGGCAACCAAGATAAAGAGCAAAATCAGTGCAGAATGCAGTAGAAAGCATAGGATATCTAAGTTGACAGCAGAGGGTAGGCGGGATGGGGAGTAATATTATCACAGCCATCATTGAGATTTTGCTGAGCAAGAGGACCACAAGTAAAAAGGTGAAGTGAGCTAATGAGAGAGTGAATCTTGTTGTGGTGCGCGGATCCACATTGGCAGCATAATACTGCCACCACCATGCTTCACTGTGGGTATGGTATTCTTTTGGTGATGTTGTGTGGAGTAGGGTGGCAAGATGGAAACCTTTTCTTACTAAGAAAAAAAAAATCTAAGCTCGGTTACATTTTGCAAAAATGTACATCAAGTCTGACAGAAGCATGTGGAAAGATGTGTTATGGTCTGATGAGACCAAGAGTGAACTTTTGGCCTTAATTCCAAAAAGTGTGTTTGGCACAACAACAACACACTGTGCATCCTCAAAAGTACACCATACCCACAGTGAAGTATGGTGGTGGCAGCATTATGCTTTGTGGGTGTTTGTCTTCAGCTGGAACTGGGACTTTAGTCAAGGTGAAGAGACTTAAGAACAGTTCCAAATATCAGTCAATTTTGGCATAAAACTTTCAGGCCTCTGCTAAAAAGCTGAAGAGGAATTTCACCTTTCAGCATAACAATTACCCAAACCATACCAACTAAATCAACAAAAGAATGGCTTCACCAGATAAAGATCAAAGTTTTGGAATGGCCCAGCCAGAGCCTGAACCTGAATCCATTTGAAAATCTGTGGGGTGACCTAGAGGGATGTGCACAGGGGATGCCCTCAGACTGACAGATTTGCAACTCTTTTGCAAGGAAAAGTGGGCAAAGACTACTTAGGCAAGATGTACCATTCCGATAGACTCTTACCCCAAATGACTGGATGCTGTCATAAAATCAAAAGGTGATTCAACACCGTATTAGTTTAAGGGTGTGCATATTTAAAAAATTCAGACGTGATTTATCTTTGTCTTTCTATTTTCCTCCTGTAAGCCCTTTCATAGAAGAAAAGGAAGAGTTAACAGAAAGAAACAATAAGTATTATGTTCACATGTGCTAGCAGGAGAAGTGAGCAGGGATGACCTCATACGTGGGCTTCTTTTCCTTCATTGTCTAAACCAGCCTTTCTCATGAAGGGGGCTTCTGATGTGAAAAGGAGCAGCCCCACTTTTTATTTCTTTTGGCAAGAGGTCCTCCCTTAAAGGAGAACTACTGGGAGAGTAAAATATACTCTTCCCATTAGTTTGAGCCAATGTGTGATGCTGCTGTTGCACACCGGCTCTATAGCTCGAGAACTGAGGGATCACAAACTAATGATCACTCAGCTCATGGTTTCTCCCCGCAGAAACCTGTTAGTGCCATTCACTGCTCCCCGCAAGGATTCTCCTTCCTCTCTCTGTTCCTCCTGTGCTCTTAGGAGGAGCAGACAGGGGAGGGGGCGGGCACAGCTGGCTTTGGCTCTAGAGAGGCAGAGCCAGTTGTCATTCAGGCAGCGCAGTAGATCCCGATGATATTGTTGGGATCTTTCCTGATGCAGTGCAGCTCTGTTCTGTCAGCATAGCGGACTTTGTACAAAATGTTCAATGGTGGTAGCAACATTAGCGATAAACTGTTTAAAATTAACTCCATTACAAAAACTAGAGGCCACCACCTAAAATTGGTGGAAAAAAAATTCCAGCACAAGGGGCGAAGGGGGTTCTTCACAGTAAGATCAGTTAGGGTCTGGAACTCACTGCCACAGACAGTGATTTCAGCAAAGAATGTGGAATTGTTCAAGAAACTTTTGGACGATTTCTTAAGGGACCGTAATATACAGGGGTACAGGTACTCCTAGAATGAGATCCTAATAGGTTGGACTTGATGGACTAATGTCTTTATTCAACCGCAAATACTATGTAACTATATACCAATCAACAAAATGAAGTGGAAAAGAGCTGGCACTTGTAGGAATGTTTCTGCAGTTAAGATAATTGAGCAGGCTTTGTAAGGGTGGCTGGGCCAAAAGACGAACAACAGAAAACTACAAATCATTTGGCAATTTTTTTGCACCCACTGCTTCAAATTAAATAATGCAAAGGAGCCAGAAGTATATGGCTGACAATGCCACTGTACTTATAGCAGGGGTTTTCCCAGGGCTGTGTAAGTGTAAAAGGGATAAGTTTAATTAACATGACACTAACTTTCCATAGTCATTTCTGACAATTATTTCTGCTGTCCTTCTTTAACAGTTGGTACATTTAAGCTGTAAATTAGTTTGGGTTAGTGTGAAGCTTTGCAGCTCGTTTTATACATAGAATACGTTTGGAGCACCCAGGATGGTATTTTAGAAGTCCTTCATTTACTATACTTGTTCTACAAATGTTCATTCAGACGTACAGGGAAAATCCCCAGGGCTCACATAAAATGTTTCCTTCTACCTGGTTTACTCTTCAGATATCTTTTAAATGCGTTTGTAGAACAAAGCATTTTTGATGCAGGCAGAATACATTGTACTCAAGGACAAGAATCACAAACCACTCACCTCCAGCAATGACTTGATTGGTTGAATGTCAGCTGAAAGTTATGTAATGGATAGGCTCTTCAAAAGGTTGATATTCCTTTTTGTCCATGTTGTTCAGCGCCAGTATCATTTCCAGCAGTTATAAAGCTGGTGAACTTTATTCCATTATTTTTCCATTATTTTTCCTGAACCTTTTACTAGTAGTTTACACCACCCTAAACCAGGGTTTTTCATTTCTCTCAATGAATAGAAATCAAAGAAGATGCTTTTCTCTTGGCAGTATATATTTTTTTTTTTTTATATGCTTTTTAGTCTCATCCGTTTTCACCAGTATGTTTATTTTTCAAGAAAATTACACTAGGTGCATTTACAGTGTAGCATTTTAACTTTATTATATTGCTGGTATTTACAAATTACTCTATAGTACCTTCTTATTTATATTACTAATTTTTTACTATATATTCTTCACTTTTTATTTATTATATTGGTTATATATTGATCTATTCAATATATAATTGAATAAAAAGTGTACTCTTTGGTAGGAATAATGCTTTGGTCTGGTCTCTGTGATTTCCAAAACCGTGGTAGCAGTCTAACAGTATGTGCGGTACTTCATATGGAAAACTAAGCAACTGTAAAGGAAATTTTCAGACATATTCTCTGTTCTTACTGTAATTATCTAAAAAAGCATGATAATGCTAGTAGTGTACACTTTCATACGTACGTCAGTGTTGGAAAAAGATAGGTCTTTTGACCAAATCCCAATGTCCACCTGCTGGAAAGGTAAAAGTAGAGTTCTAACTAGAGATGTCCCGATACCGATGCTAGTACCGGTATCGGGGCCGATACGGGGCATTTTCAGGAGTACTTGTACTCCTGAAAATGCCCCGATGCCTAGATCAGATACCGGCCGTTTAAATTTTTTTAACTAGCTTCGGCCATTGACCCCCATAGCCCCTCCCCCGGAATACCTCTCCACCAAACGCGGCTCCCTCTCCGCTCTGACCTCTCCGGAAGTGTGACAGCATGGCGGGGGTAAGTGTTGTGTGGACAGTCTCTTCTCCCTGCTGGTGCTGACTGCAGAGCTCTGTGTCCCTTTCACAGACCGCTGTAGCCAGCACGAGAAGGCAGAAGAGACTGCAGAAATCCCCCGCTGCCCCCCTCCCCCCTGTATCTTAGCTGCTGCTGCTCCTCCGTGTCCTGTCCTTTTCAACTTTATGAATCGGTTTCCTTTTGGTGATATATCTAAGTGTGAGATGCCCGTGCTCCTTGCTGCACAGCAGTTTTCACTCTCATTGTAAGAAGAGAATGTCCGTTCACTGTACTCACGGGGGGGGGGTGTGAGAAGCTGTAAATCTTGCCTTCACACAGAACAGACATTCTCTTCTTTCATTGAGAGGGAAAACTTCTGTGTACGTCTGGTGAGAGCATTATTAAACACATAAGGAGCATGGACATCTTACACTGAGATATACCACCAAAAGCAAACAGTTTCATCAAGTGGAAAAGAAATGGACACTTGTAACAATAGACAGCCTGCTATTGGATATTTTTAATTGCAATAGCCAATACTAAAGGTCTAAAAGACCCCTAATGTCACCTTAAAGAGAACCTGTCACCTCCAATGCACACAGCACTGGTGAGAAACTGCCCTAAAATCATTAGTCTGTATTGTTTTAGAAAAAATGTCACATGTCCCTTTAAGAAAAAGTATCGGTAATTGGTATCGGCAAGTACATGAGGGACAGTACTTGGTCTTGAAAAAGTGGTATCGGACATCCCTAGTTCTAACAGTTTATTGTAAGCCTAATCCTCTTCTGGGAGCCCTGCTTTTATCCAATCTCAAACACATCATTGAGGTCTGCTATGACTGCGGCTGTCAATAACAGTGTCTTGTTTCTTATCTTAGATGCTGCATCCATTAGTTTGGATGTGTTCAATGAAAGTAATGCTGTCAGAGTACTAGGAGCCAAGCACGCAGGGTGCCAAACAGTACAACAGCAAAAAGATTCCCAGCACACTCACCAGCCAGCATGCAAAAAAAATCCTGTCTAACCACTAAGGTTAAAAACAGGTTTTAGATGCATGTCTTCTGCAGAATATGTGAAAGCCGCACTGCCTCGCCAAGGCCCCTCTGTGTGGTGCGGTCCTAACTCTAACCTATAAGAGTCTCCATCTTGGAGCATATGTAGCAAAAGATAAATTGGGTGCAGGTTTGCCAGGAGGCAGCCCAACCTCCTTAAAGGCACAGGGACATGCAAGTGACCCCGCACATCACAACGGCAGCTGAGACCTCTAGTGGGTCACTGCACCAAATCAGACAAAACAAATGGCAAACACACTCATCAACTCATAACCAGCTTTAAAGTAAGGTGCACATGGAAGGGCTTTATACAGTACAACAGCAAAAAGTTTCCCAGCACACTCACCAGCCAGCATGCAAAAAAAACCAACCTGTCTAACTGCTAAGGTTAAAAATAGAGGTTTTAGATACACGTCTTCTGCAGAATATGTGAAAGCCGCACTGCCTCGTCAAGGCCTCACATATTCTGCAGAAGACGTGTACCTAAAACTAAGGATGGGTTCGGGCGTGTTCGCAGCTCCACGTACCGAGCCCGCCAGGAAGCTGACAGAGCGCAGCACCAATCACGGGTACTGAGACATGTTCCCAGTCCGCAGCTGCAGAGATCGGTAAATGTCTCAGTGCCTGTGATTGGCGCTGCGCACTGTCAGCTTCCTGGCCCCGAGCCCATCCTTACCTAAAACCTCTGTTTTTAACCTTAGCAGTTAGGTTTTTTTTTTGCATGCTGGCTGGTGAGTATGCTGGGAAACATTTTGCTGTTGTACTGTATAAAGCCCTTCCATGTGCACCTTACTTTAAAGCTGGTTATGGGTTGATGAGTGCGTTTGCTATTTGTTTTGCTAGGGTGCCAAACATGCCTGACAGAATGAAGTTTAACACCCATTTGTATAGCTCTTTTTACTAAACTAAGGTCATGTGTTTTTGTATGTTTTTAGATGAGATTATTCGTTACCCTAATTGTTAATTATTTCTAACACACAGGGCCTACAAGACAATTGAAGATGATGATTTAAAATTCCCTCTAATATACGGAGAAGGAAAAAAGGTGAGGTTGTCTTTCTGTTTGGACAGACCATATTATTGTACATTTAAAAATGAAAATGGTTTACAATCTGTTGGTTTTATTTTTACAATGTTTTTTTCTGCTTAATTATACATAGTGCAATTAGTGATCATACATAGTACCTCCAAAACATTTGAATTATTCGCTTTGTAAAGGCTTTAGCCCTTGTGCCATCATTCATGTCACAAAATAACTGCAGCAAACCTTAAAACCATTTAAGAGCAAACAAAAGCAGTGTTATGGATTACCATGTGCTATGTGTTGTCCTATAGGAATCTCAGGAGTGAATGTACTTCACTATCCTTTACAAAGGATGTACCCTTTACCCTGTGTAGGCTTATTGTGCTCTTAATTAGGGATTTATTACATGGAGGGCTGAATTATTGTACATATACTGATATTTATTCACCTAATGTTTTCCTGCCCAATGTGATGGGCTCATTTAATGCATTTGAATGTGAAATATTATTCAGCATTATTATTATTTTATTCATGGATAAACAAACCAGCCCCTAGGCCAGTGGTTCTCAACCTTTCAAGGGCCGGGACCCCTTGGTAACATTTGCCAAGTTGTGGTGACCCCCCCAACCTTAAAATTTAGGAATGACGCGGCTGCTGCAGCGTGGCGGGAGAACTGACACTGCTGCACTAGCAGAGGGCCGAGGAGGACTCTCACCTAGCACAGCAGAAATCACACAGCAACCCGCAGCTTGAGAACCGTCGGAATAAAAAAAAAAAACATCCTAGGAATGCATAGCTAGATTCCTATTGGCTATTTCACTTTGCAATAGCCAATAGCAAACTAGCTATTGCACCCACCCTCTGCTGCTGTCAATCAGTAGTGGGGACCTGATGGAGAACTTGCAAAGTGAAATAGCCATTAGGAATCTAGCTATGCATTCCTAGGGTGGTGGGGGGTTTTTTCTGACTTACGGCGGCCTACGGCCCCCAATGTCAGACAAAAAAGGTTTACTTTGCTCGGGAGAAAGTGTTTCTCTCCCAGGCGGCCGGGAGCCGCTATCTAATAGCAGGAGACTCCCGGGCGACCCCTGGCAAATCGTCATTCGACCGCGGAAGGGGTCCAGACCCACAGGTTGAGAACCGCTGCCCTAGGCTATGACAGGCGTCCCTACAGCCACCAGACTTGGTAACTTTTTTTTAACAAATATGCAGAATGCATATCCCAGAGATACTTATTTGACTTTTTATTCCATCTTCATAACTAATTTCTCCAAGATATTTTACTTATTTTTAGGAGGTGTTCCTTCTTTCATTAACACAGCCAAATCTAGATTGTATGGTGCGCACTCAGTATAGTGTTGTGTATATATTTAATAAAATATGTAACACACTGTTCAGAAAGAATATCTCCTTTTGGTTTTGTCACAGTTAACTATTTTCATCTAAATTTCTGATTTATTTGAGCAGTAAAGGAAAACATGTCATTTTCTTTAAATAATTGAGATTATATGTAAAAATGAATTGTTTTTGTTTTTTTTTCAAATTCTTTATTGACTGAAGAAAACATCAGATATAACAATACAATGTGGTGGAAGGCAAAATCAGTGTTATATAATCTTAAAGACAAGTTGAGAAACGGTCTACACCTTGTCAACGCAAGCATATCCTGTCTAAAAAAAAACACATCGGGAATACGTGGAAACAGCTCAGTACAGTAGTTGAATCAACAATACTTTAGACTCAGTGATGACATTCTGCACGTTGAAGCTCTGTGACTAAGTACTATATCCTACATCGGATAGTGTCTCAGGGTCGAGGTGAAAGTGAAAAAGGAAAGAAAGTGGAAAAGGTAGAAAGGAGTCAAGGTCCCGGCCGGAACCCGCGACGCCAGGCGGCGTCCAAGGTCGTATCGGGGTTATTCCCCTACGGGCCACCCCCGATGTCTTCAAGTCAGACCGGCTGACGAGGACCCGGTCAGACCAGTCTCTGCAGGTTGATCAAGGCCTTGGGCCTTAACCATGGCCACCAGGTGGCATTGAAACGGGCCTCCGTATTTTTCAGAGTGGCCGTTAGGTCCTCTAGCAGATAAGTATCTTGTACTTTAGCGAGCCACATCTGGACAGTAGGTGGATGAGGGTCTCTCCATTTCATGGGGATGCACGCTCGAGCAGCATTCAACAGGTGGTGTGTCAGAGATCGTTTATACCTAGAGATCGAGTGTTTAGTCAAATGAAGTAGGCATGCGGCAGGGTCTTCCCGGAGGTCTGCTCCGGTCAAGGTCTCAATCAACTCCAGCACCTGTCTCCAGAAGACTCTCAGGTCAGGGCAGGACCAGAAAATGTGTAGCATCGTACCCTGAGCCCCCTCACATCTCCAACACAGCTCCGGAATAAAGCTATTCATTCTATGGAGCAACCATGGCACTCTGTACCACCGAGTCAGAATCTTGTATCCCGACTCTTGGTAACGATTCGCTAGCGAGGCCTTAAAAGTCAACGCTAGGATGGTGTCCCTCTGTTGCTCCGAAAAAGTACAGTGGAGCTCCGATTCCCAGCCGCGTAGGAAATGCAGCGGTACCTCCCCAGAGGAGGCCTGCAATAGCTTGTACAGTTGAGAAACAGCATGTCGGGGCGGGAGCTGGGCTAGGCACATCTGTTCGAAGTCCGTCAAAGGTCTGTCCAGGAGGGACGCGTTAGGTATCGCCCGAAGGAAGTGTCTCAGGGAGAGAGAGCTCTAGAAGTCCACCGGGGGATCTGTGAGGGATTGTATTTCTGCGGTCTGGAGCCAGCCTCTTGTTCCCCTGAAGTCTCGAAGCCGGAATTTGGAGGCACGAAGGAGGACTCGGCATAGTCTGCCATTGTCAACTCCTAGCGAGAAATCAGGATCCCCAAGAACCGGCGTCAGAGGCGACGGGGATGGGGACAAGGAGGTCGTCCCCAGGGCCCTCCGGGATACTCTTAGTGTCGTGTATATGAGCGGGTGAGATTTGACTTCCTGTGGTATGGCAGAGGAGAGCCAAGGGAGACCCTCTATCGGGAACCGGTATACGCTCCGTTCCAGTGCCACCCATGTCTTACCCTCCCTGCATAGACACCACTCAAGGAGCCTGGATAAGTGTATAGCCCTGTAGTACATTGACATGTCTGGCAGCCCTACTCCTCCCCGGGATCTGGGCAATGATAGGATGCGTCTGCTCAGTCTGGGGGTCTTACCACCCCAGATAAATGATATCATTTCCCCATGTAGGGTCTTGAAGAATTGGGTCGGTAGACAAATGGGAAGCGCCTGCATAAGGTACAAGACCCTCGGCAGGATGTTCATTTTTACCGCGGCGCAGCGACCCAGCCAAGAGACATGGAGGGGGCGCCATGCTTTGAAGTCCAGGGCTATTTTTTTAAGTAGTGGAAGGAAATTGGCAGAGTAGACTCCCTCCAGGTCTCTGGGGATCAATGTTCCCAAAGACTGGATATGGTGATCCTCCCAACGAAAAGAGAAGCGAGACTGCAGGGGAGTGATGGCCGCCAAAGGTACCGTAATATTGAGGGCGGCTGACTTCTGGACGTTAAGCTTAAAGTTAGAGAGCTGGCCATACACGGAAAAAGCCCGGAGCAGTTGAGGAATGGATATCTCCGGTTTCGTGAGGTAGAAAAGGAGATCGTCAGCATATGCAGCCAGCTTGTGGGTCCCCGAGGGAGAGTCCAACCCCGTGATATCTACAGTTTTCCGAACAGTTTGAAGGAATGGTTCTAACGTGAGAGCGAAAATCAGGGGGGACAAAGGGCAGCCCTGTCTGGTCCCGTTGGTGAGGGGAAAGACCTGCGATCTGGTTTCGTTCACACGGACCGCAGCCGTCGGTGCCGAGTACAATGCCATGATCCATGCCATCATGTTCCTCCCCAGACCAACATGCCGGAGGACCCCTGACATAAAATCCCAGCTCACTCTGTCAAAAGCCTTTTCTGCGTCCGTAGAGAGCAGGATCATCGGGGTCCCCGACATCCTGGCCCGGTGAACAACACTGAGGGTTCTGGTAGTTATTGTCCCTAGCTTCACGTTCCGGTATAAAGCCCACCTGGTCTGGGTGAACCAGATGGGGAAGGAAGGGCAGCAATCTGTTGGCCAGAATTTTGGCGAACAGCTTCAAATCTGCGTTGAGGAGAGCTATTGGCCGATAGTTATGACAAAGAGTAAGGTCTTTGTCAGGCTTGGGAATTACCGTGATCCAGGCACGCAGAGTGTCTGCTGGGGGGGAGGACCCCGTCAGGATGGCATTATACGCTCTCAGAAAGGGATCTATGAAGAAGTCAGTGAAGGTCTTATAGTAAGGGAGCGTGAAGCCATCAGGCCCTGGTGCCTTACCCGAGCGAGCGGTCTTCAGAGCCAGCAAGAGTTCCTCTGGCCTGATCGGGATTTCTATGCTGTCCCTCTCCTCAGCCGTCATGGAGGGCATCCCAGAGGCCTCAATATATTGTGCGATAGAGTCCAGTGGTGACCGATCTTGGGGTGACAGGGGGGAGGGCCCTAGGTTGTACAGGGACTCATAGTACAGCCTGCATTCGGCCGCAATTTCTGCAGACAGCACCGCCCTACGGCCTGAGGAGGTGACAACATGCGAGATGTGGGTCTGTCCTTGAGATCCTCTGAGAGCGTTGGCCAACAGTCTCCCCGGTTTGTCCGCGTATTCATAAAAAGTCCTACGTCCCCTGAGCAATCTACCCTTGACCCTCTGGAGGACTAGAGCGTTCAGCTCGGTCCGTACTGCAAGTAATTCCTCCCCCAACGCCACCGCCTGGGAGCGCTTGTGTTGAGTCTCCAACACTCGGAGACGCTGCAGAAGGAATGAAATTCGGGAGGTCAGTTCCCTCTTCCTTCGCGCTCCATGCTTGATAAGGACCCCTCTCATTACACACTTGTGGACCTCCCAAATCATAAACGAAGGGGCCGAGGTGGGGGCGTTGGAGGCAAAAAAGGACCGCAGCTCAACACCCAAGTCAGATTTGACCACTGGGTCTCGTAAAAGCGACTCATTAAGTCTCCACGAGGGGCAGGGGGTTCTTGGGGCCAGAAGGTCAAGGGTCAGATGCAAAGGGGCATGGTCGACAGCAAAATGGTGTCTATTGATGCGCCCTTCACCAGTGGAAGGTCTTTGTGTTGTACGAAGAGGTAATCTAGTCTGGAGTATCTTTGGTGGGGGGCAGAGAAGTAAGTAAAATCCTTCCCGTTGGGGTGGCAGAACCTCCAGGTATCCACTAGATGGAGGAGGTGTAACTCAGCCTTCAGTTTTCTCAGATATCTGTATGGTAGATGGGAAGTCCCCGTGGAGACATCCCATAGCGGGTCTAGCGGGAAGTTGAGGTCCCCACCCATAATCAGCACCCCTTCCGTGAATTCCAGGAGTCGAGGTACCAGATCCCGGACAAACCCTAGTTGGTCAGTGTTAGGAAAGTATACGTTGGCAAATGTGACTTGAGTGTCCCCCAGTCGCCCCTTAAGGAGAATGAAACGTCCATTAACGTCTAATAGCTGACTCCCAAATGTCCATGGGACGTCCCGGGACAGTAGTATGCTCACACCCTTAGATTTAGACAGGGGAGAGGAGCAGTGGTAGGCCCACGGAAAGTCTCTGTTGTGGAGTCTAGGGATCTGATCGCCCCGGAAGTGGGTTTCCTGTATAAATGCCACCTGGGTGTGCGAGCGTCTGAAATCAGACAGGAGTCTAGACCTCCTCTCCGGGAGGTTCAGCCCTCGAGCATTCAGAAAGGTCACCCGAAAGGGTCCCATAGCGCCAGCAGGAGGACGCGGGAACCGGCTCAGGACCCCGGAAGAGAAAGCAAGGTGGGGGAGAAGGGCAAAGAGAGGGGTAGCAGTGCAGGACAGGGGGAGAAGGAGCGAAAGGGAAGGCAGAAGAGCAGTGTAAGGTCACGAGACACAGGTTATGCAATATGAGTTACAGTACTAGTCAGGTAATCTAAATTTCAAAAGAAGAACCCGTTCCAAAGCGGACGGGGTAATCCTACGTGGGGGTGGGTACCAGCGAAGGTAGCAAAAAGAACAATAACAATAAACCAATATGCAGCTAGGAGATATTCCCCTTGATCTAGGATTCAGCGAACAATAACCCAAAGCTTGCACGCAGTGGTATACTGCCCGGGAGTTGAAATAAAGACAGGGTACCCCCAGGACCAAAAAACAGAAAGTGGCGGGTGATCCTGCTATACAGCCTCCCTAGGAGTGGATAAGTGCCTACTGTTCAACCCCCCTGTGTGAGGTAAATAAACAGTGTACTTGCGTTTCGGCGGGGGGAGAAGGCATCCCCATGCGGACCGTCTGACCCCCGTCCCCCTCAAGAAGGGAGGCGGGGAGGAATCCCAATCAGCGGGCCCCACGGGGTAAACCGGACCACGCCGGGAGCACGAGTAGGGCATCCATTTTTAACTGAGAATAAACAAAATAAAATAAAACAGTAACAAGGAGCGGATAGGCGCATATCTAACAACCCTGTGTGAGGTAAATAAACAGTGTACTTGCGTTTCGGCGGGGGGAGAAGGCATCCCCATGCGGACCGTCTGACCCCCGTCCCCCTCAAGAAGGGAGGCGAGGAGGAATCCCAATCAGCGGGCCTCACGGTGGAAGCCGATCCACCCCGAAAGCACGAGTAGGGCAGCCATTTCCATCTGAGAATAAACAAAACAGAGTAAATCAGTACCAGTCAAACAGTATAATAATGCCATTGAAACCAGAACCCCAACCACCATAATCTATAAGGCCCATCCTTCCCCCCAGCAGAGAGAGAAAGGACCATGGTGTGCGAGAATGGGGGATCCCAGGGCTCCAACCCCTGTACGCCTCGCCCTCGGGATGTAGGCTTGATGGTAAGTTCAAAACAGGAACGGATCGGAGAATGAGTCAATGGGCCAGCTGGGGCCAGGACATCCGCAACGACAACAAGGCCCAGACATCAACGGACCAGTAGACGGGAGAGGAGGAGATCATGGCTCGCTCCAAGTCGGATCCGGGCGTGGAGAAGGCCTTCGGGCAGGGCGTCTGCCACTACGCATGGGCCCTAGTGTGGGCCGCGGCAAAGGACCCGTCGAGGGTGAAGGCCCGTAGGGGAAATCCAGCCAGCTCGGGATTGCTATAGCCTCTGCCTCCAAAAAAGCGAACAGGTCAGGAAGTTGATCCGGGGTATGGAGGGCGAAGGAGCCGCCATTCCGCTGAACCAAGAGATGGAAGGGGTGGCCCCAGCGGGATGTAGCACCTACTGCACGAATCAAATCTAGAAGCGGCTTCAAGACCCGTCTCATCCGCAGCGTGTGGCGAGAAAGGTCTGGCATCACCTGAATTTGCGCTCCGTCAAACTCGACCGTCCCTCTATTCCAGGCCGCTAGCAGCACTGCTTCCTTGACGGTGTAGAAATGCACTCTGCAAAGTACGTCACGGGGGGTGCTAGGCGTCTAGGTATGGTAAGTTTGGAACCTGTGAACCCTGTCTAGTTCGAGCGGGTCGGTAGGAGGCTTCACCAATAGTAGGTTCAGGATCGCGGTCACGGTGGAGCGAAGGTCTGTGCCCGAGGACGCCTCCGGTATACCTTTCAGCCGTATGTTGTTTCGGCGGCTCCGGTTTTCCGCGCCATCTTGATGGAGGAACAGCGTGGTCAGCCGCTGTTGTGTCTCGCCCCTGGCGGTCTCCAGAGCGGCGATACGTTGGGACAGCTGAGACGTGGTCTGCTCCACCGTGGTGACCTGCGTCTCCAGAGATGTGCCCCTCTGTTTCACCTCGTGAACTTCCTGTCTCAAGGCAGCCACGATTTTCGAGGCCATGTCGTCCAGGTCTCGTTTCGTCGGGAGCAGCGGGAGGTATTGCCGCCAATCGTCGAGCTCTCTCCCACTCGGGGTCGGCACAGGCCCGGAGTCCTCCTGGTCAAGGGGGGTGTCCTCGTCCGGGATACGGGGCGTCAGGATGGGGGACGCTGGGCCCTCCGCCCGGGAAATCTCCGCCGCAGCTGCTGAGGGGGTTGGTGTCTGCCCTGCCCGTCCCAGAGTGTTGCAGGAATAGGCCGCACGTGTCTGCGCCATAATGGTAGGCCCGGAAGGATCCCCAGTCAACCGCGTTTTGTAGAAAAAGCGCTGGATATCGGAGCCCGGAGTCACCGCAGAGGAACCGGGTGTCCGTTTAGATTGCGACATGCAAGAAGGGTGAGAAAATATAGTCCACAGAGTCCATAAACCTAGCTAGGGGAACAGAGCTCCAGCAACGTGCGACTTCACTCGGCCATGTCTTAGCCACGCCCCCCGTAAAAATGAATTGTTAATGGGACAGGTGACCTTAAAATAAAATGTATTTTATAAAAGAGCTACTGGCATGTACTTAAATATCAACTACAGTATTTCAGAGAGCAAATATTAATATTCCCTTTGTTTTTGTATTGTACTAAAGTAATCTTGGTGGCTCAGTGCAATTACTCTGCTTCTCTCTTAACAACTGCTGAGATAAATTATCAGCCACATTTATTTATTATTTATTTCAGGTGTTTATATAGCGCCGACAATTTACGCAGCACTTTACATAGTGCACATTTACTGTACGTTAGTCCTTGCCTTCAAGGAGCTTACAATCTAAGGTCCCTATCTCTAGCCACATAGTGATTTTTGTTAGCACTGAGTCAGATGACTCATAGACTTGCATTGTGAGAAAAAGCAGTAAAGCACGACCACTGTGTAGAACTGCAAAGCAGGACACAGAGCCTACAGATGTAATGATCGAGGATGAAAGCCCCTATGTACATATATAACTACAAATGATATTTTTCAAGCTATTAGGGGTCTATTTACACCATTCTGGTCTGGTGCGTTGCGTTAATGTGCCTTGCATTAAGGCAGATTATTAATTTAAATGGGCTTGCCATACACTGGAATGTGCTAAAAACACACCTGCACCTTTTCTCACATCGCAGCATACCACCGTGCACGATAGTGTCTTACTAAGTGCTGCTGTGCTCGGCAACACAGGTTAATTTGAAAGGTTCATCGGGGTGCCATTCAGAATGAATGGCACTGCAGCAGACAACATGCGTTACCTTAACCAGGGGCGTATCTGCCGCGAGGCAAACAAGGCGTTTGCCTGGAGCGGCAGATTCCCTGAGAGCGGCACTTGCTGTGGTTCTGGTTCTCTCCCCTTGATAAATTTACAATTTAAAATGATTTACATCAAGCTGATTATGTATATCTATTTTTTTTAAATGTGGTTTTGGATATATTTTTTTGCTTTATTATTATATGGACTAAAAAATAAAGCATACAGGATATGTCAGGGGTGGCCAATTCCAGCCCTCAAGCTGTTGGGCCAGAGTTGGTTTATAGCTGGTGTATGTTATATTGTATGTAAATATTTTGTGTTTTATATACAACCAGCAGATTGAGCTCACAGCTCCTTTTTAACGTGTTTTCCTGTCTATCCTAATGTCCCCTGCTGAAAATGAGCCTTTTGTTTACAGAGCTCAGTAGATTAACCTGATATTTACATTCTCAAGATTATAGGCTC
>NW_017306369.1:2196843-2214534 GCF_000935625.1 Nanorana parkeri | reverse complement strand
CCTTTCTCTCTCTTTCTCTCATCATTATTGTTTCACTTAGAGATATTGGCTTTGTGCTGCAGAATGTTTGTCTACAGTATATCAGCCGTGTCGTTATAAATGTGTTCAGTAAGAGCTTGTAGCTGCAAAATAAATTCATTAAAATGAAATGTTAAATTTACCAAAATATCCTAAAATCAAAACACACTAGGGTAGTGTACTGGCCAGGCTACAAACAAACAGGTCACAACGCTTTTCTTATACAAATTGTTTCACTCTGTTCTATATTAATGGGAATTTTCTTTAAACACAGGCTCGGGTAATGGCTACAATTGGAGTTACCAGGGGACTTGGTGATCATGATTTGAAAGTTCATGATTCAAATATTTACATTAAACCTTTTCTTTCTTCCGTGCCAGAGGTAAGTGCTGCAGATATTATGGTTTCTGTTTTAGATTCAATTTGTAAGGAAAAAACTGTTCTCTTCTGTTGTAGAACTCCTCACTATACTTACCACTGGTTCATATTATTCTTCCCTTCACTCTAGTGCACTGTATCAGCCAGTTTATCTGATCAGTCCTGAACACATATTCAATCTACAGTTCCTGATAGATAGATAGATAGATAGATAGATAGATAGATAGATAGATAGATAGATAGATAGATAGATAGATAGATAGATAGATAGATAGATAGAGATAGAGTGCCATTACTACTGAGTTTTTTCCTTCACTTGATTTAAATGATAAAACTAATTTTGTATATAGAGCAAGTTCCTCATTATGAGCTCAGTCCATTGACTTTATTGTTTTCTGGACCCCCTTATTGTGCTCGTTTCCAGGCTACCCCACTAAACATCCCTATTATGCCATATGGCTATAAACAGCAGTGCGTCCCTCCACACCCCAGAATGCCATTTTCTCTATTGATTTCAGCACTGTACATCATTAATAAACATGCCACAAACTTTCTACTAAAACATTTTCCCAGGGAGTTTAAAATGAACAACTTTGCTTTTTATTTATTTCATTTTATTTTCAAAAGGGTTACCTTTAATAAGATTTTTCCCTTTGCAAAATATTCTGCAGTCTTTGAGCACTAGAGAGATAATTAACTTGTGATTCAGCAATGAAATTTTGTTATGTCAGTTTATTTTATATCTTAACTGTTAACACTTGTATCCTAAGGCCCGGTTCACACCTGGGCGTTTTGTAGCGCCTTCCTACGCTCTGCAAAACGCTCAAACACCGAAATCCCATTATCTCCTATGGGTATGGTTCACACCTGGCATATTACAGGCCGTATGAACGCGCTACAAAACGCCCTACGCCCAAAGAAGTATAGGAGCTTCTTTGGGGCGTATTTGCTGCGCGTTTCCATTGGGATACAGCCAGGTAGCCCTCGGAAAACGCGCGTTTGTCGCATATTCGATACGCCTAGGTGTGAACCCAGCCTAAAGCAGATTCAGTCCAATTGATTAATGCATTGTGGATAATGGCATTTAAATAGTGCATGATAAAACTTTCCCCATTTTTAAAGTGAACTGTCATGTTCACGAAAATGTGTAAATTAATATTATTTGTAAAGTGCAGGCAACAAGTGCCTTTGCATGCCTTCAGATCAGTTCCTTTGTTCCCGTGGATGGTAGGCTAAATATGACCATACAAGGCTCAAATTTCAGCTGATTCCTGTCGACACCACCCAACTCTACAAAACTTTGGTTGAAAAAAAGCCACTTGACCGAACAGTGACTTCAACCACTCAGCTGCAGTCTTTGTTCATGTATTCTGACTGCTGCAGGTGCCAGCTATCAAAATACAATAACTAGTAGGGGAGATTGATCCATCCATGCTGTTAAGTATGGGCAGGCAGCTATATATAGGGCCTTGACTTCTCTTTAAGTTCAAAATTAAACCATCCCCCCACAAGCACTAATCTCTGCCCCTGTTGTTACAGAAGAAAGAAGGAATAGTTGGGTTTTGTAACAAAACAATCTATTTAAACTGAATAAACCGTACAGATGCTAATACACATTTGTAACAATCACTGCCCTGATGTACCAGCAGGTAATGTTTCCTTATGGCAAATATTTGCATTGGGGCCCTGTTGTAAACTGTAGCACAAGTCTGAAGAAGGCCAGAGATAGAACAAGGATTTTTTCCTGAAAGAAAGATGAAGGCTGCCATTTCTACTACTCTTTTTGACAGTGCTAGTTGTCTGACTGTCTTGTGTCAGTTTTTAGTCACTGACCTGTAACATGTATGAAGATCAGATCTTTTTCCACACTTGTTTCAGGTCAGTGACTCAGAAATCGGTGAATCCAGGGGGTCAAATAATAACCAGGCTACTAGCATATTCAGAAAAAGGGTAGGCCATGGGAGCACCTATGATTCTCATTTACAAAATGTTGGCTTTAAAACCGCATTCCACATGTACAGATTATTTCATAATAATGCAGAAGATTTCAAACTGAGGTTGGAGGCCTGTACAAAATCACGGTGGCTGTATTTACATGTTGTGTTTTTCATTAGTAACCTAGGAGTGTTTATCCTCTGTTACATCAATGGATGCTTCTTTCAAATGCTTAAGTGGGGTCAACTGTGATGTCATTTGTGGAGTCCATTTTTGCATCAAAATCATGTGACATCATTTATGCTTTATAATTGGCAATAATGTGGGTTTAAGTTGGCATCAGGCTGAATTTGAGAATATGCAGCTGAAAAGCCTGTTTATACATGAGCCCTTTGTTGCAACCTGGGGAACTGCACCTTACTATCAGATGACCAGGACTAGGTTTTTATATGTATCTTATGGGTGGAACTTCACTGGAAAATTAAACAGCCTTATCTTCTTTTAAGAAAATTTTTTTGGGGGAACAGAAATATTCCCGTCAGAGAAAATCACATGAGTTTCTCATTATTTACATGGAAGATGTAGGAAGTCAACATTCTCAGAGTATGCTTTAGTATGTTTTTGTTTGAAGTCAATACCGGTTGATCCCACCTGGAAAAATACTAAAGGCAGCATTCACTGCACAGATGGAACACAGAGTGCCGCATGGGAATTGAGAAGACAAAAGGTATTGAAAGGCAAGAGATCCTAAAAGGGAAAATAAAAGGAAGGGGATCTGTTTGCAATCAAATCGCATTGCTTAAGCTCCTATGTCTGTTTTTTAGTCAGCGTATCATTTATATCAGCATGAAATTTGGTCTTATTGTACTCGCGTTCCTTAATGTACAAACAAATTGCATGAACCACCTGGCTAAATTGCTAACCGGAATCAGCCGCCGGTTACACTGATTTGTAATTCTTCATTACCCATCCTAAAAGGAATTTTTCTCATTTGCTCTCATTTTGATCCTTTAAATGTACAGTTGAAAGCATTATAATCAGTTTGTTTGTTCTTTTTAAATCCTGCCAAAAGTCCAGTACGGTTCTGTGCACTCTGCAGGATTATCTTAAGCAGTATTTTCAGTCCTGTCCTGTTTTTTTTCTATGAGCTACAGAACCCCTCCATCTTATGTTGTAGAGGAGAGAGGAGGTTATTGTAATCCTGACAACACGGCTGCTTCATAGATACAGTACAGAGAGTGAGTGTTGTCCCCCTAGGAAGTGTATTTTGCAGGATAACCAGGTGAAAAACGAGGAACAGTAAGTCTAAAAAAGAAAACTAGCGCAGGCACCACATCTAAGGGTCAGGTAAGCTGCAGTTTCTTGCATTTGTGTCTTTAGATACACATTTAGCAAATAAAAGAGACAAACACCGAAAAAAATGTTAATGAAAAAATAGGTCATCATTTTCAAATAATCTCAGTGTATGGGGCAGAAAGCATTGCATCAAAAGATTGTTTTTCCTGATCCGTGAAGTTATGTAATTAATTCAAAAGCAAATACCAGAATCCCAAGAAATCTGCTTTTCAGGCAAGGCTTTAAGGCGAAATTGCTGTTGCTAGAAAAAAATCAGTGGTTATTTTATAAACATTCCCCTTTTACAGAGAAGGAAGAATGCAGAGAGGCGTATTAAAACATCCCAGCCATGTGGCCATGCCAAGTAAAGTGCATGTTTAGACGAGTTTGTGGACCACAGATGTATTGCTGAATTGAAAGGATTAACCAGCATGTCTGACCAGGCATATTATTTCCAAATTGTAATACTGAATATAATTTTCTCTTGGCTGCCTTCGCTTTTTTTTTTAAATTACCACTGTTCCTTAGGTTAATTAAAGTGCTTTGCAAGCAGTGTCTGATGCTTGTAAGGTTTAGAAGGGAATTCTAAAAGTGAGCAGGGACAGATGGAATGCCGACCGAGAGGAAACGAAGTAAATGTTCAACAAAAGGTCCGTTTACAAACTTGGAATGTTCTGCAGTATAGGCCAGAGTTTGTCTCTGGATTGTGTAAAGGCCACCAGTCAAAACTTTAAACCAATTTATTTAAGAGTAACTTGTTGGATACGGCCTCTTGTACTGTTTTTAAAAAAAATGTGCTGTGATACTACTGTAATGTTAAGAAATTAAGTGGGAACTCATGGGAAGATACAGTATATATAGATATAGCTATATATAGCTATATCTATATATATCTAATTTCTTATTTTATATTGTGCTTACAAAAAATAGATTTTTAGTAAATGCTACATAATGTGTGATTAGCTTATCTAATAAATTTATAGTTGGTATTTATATAGCGCCCACAACTTATGAAGTGCTTTACCTAGCACCTTGTTCTGAATAGAGCTTTCCAGCAATCCATTACTATTGTCTGGTACTGGTACCATCTGGTGTGACTGGTGAATGCAGAAGTATGTGTGGTGTGATGGTGTTTGACAACATTGTCGATTATTTTAAATTTCACTTTGGGATGTTATATGCATTTATGGTATTTTACATCATTTCCAATTGTATCAATAAAGGGAAGTAATTTGTATCCAGTGTTTCCGATGAGCCTTTCTTTCTTTGGTCTGTTTGTTAGATCTGGTTAGAAACACTGAAGGTTTTATATATTTCTATCTTTTCATTTCAGGCACCATAAGAAGCCTATAGTTACCTATAGATAGTTACCTTCCCCATCAGCCCAAGCCACTGGAAGAGAACCATCTAATTTCTTTTTCAGGTTCTGACTTTATAAAAATTGAAATCTGCTCAAGGCTTACCAGGCTCCTTTTCTCCCCCATGTGGCAGGACTTAGGCCTGGTGATTTTGCGTTCCTTGCCTGGAAGTACCAATTCTTTTTTGAGGCTACAGCAGGAGAGTGAACGGAAAATTGGCCAGTGCTTCTGGGTTTGGGGGAGCATAACAGCTTTGGTGTTTAGCATTTGGCCTAAGAAGTGTGGAGAAAGATTCCTCAGCCCTCTCAAACACCAGACTAACTATCTCTCGCTCCTGCCGGTCAAATGGAGTGACATTGCAATAATAAGGCAAGTGCAGCTGTTGGCTGGTATTTATCTGCCCTGTGTGGACCTAGCACCAACTTGTACGAGAAACTCCATAGAAATATTAGTGACTGATATCTGTACAGATATACACTGAGTGGCCAGATTATTATGACCACCCCATCAGTACTTCGTTGGTCCACCTTTTGCCTTCAATACTGTGGCGATTCTTCTTGGCATTTACTCCAAGAGATGTTGAAAGGTGATGCAAGGAATCTGACACCATGCTTGATGAATAGCACTGTCCAGTTCTGTGAGATTTGATGGTTGTGGAACCAGCTGCCTGATGGCTCTTTCAACTTTGTCCCACAAATGCTCAATTGGATTGAGATCTGGTGATTGTGGGGGCCACCTTAGCAAGGTTAAGTCTCCCTCATGTTCTTGAAACCACTCCTGCACAATACGAGCATCGTGGCATGGCGCATTGTCTTGTTGGAAGAAGCCATCTCCACTGGGTTACGCCATCAACATGTTAGGATGAACTTGATCAGCAACCATATTTTGGTATGTTGTGCTATTCAGACGCTGTTCCACGCAAATGAAAGGGCCTAAATCATGCCAGGAAAACATTCCCCAAACCATAACACTGCCACCATCAGCTTGAAGTGTTGTACTCATGTGAGGTGCATGCTTTCATGCTGTTTCCACAAAATTCTCACTCTGCCATCTGCATGATGCAACTGGAAATGTGATTCATCGGACCACATTACTTTTTTCCAATGCTTGACTGTCCAATCCTTGTGTTGCTGTGCGAATTGGAGACGTTTTATCTTGTTAACTGCAGACAGCAAAGGTGTTCGAACAGGCCTTCGGCTTCCATAGCCCATACGATGCAGTGTACGGCGAACAGTGCGTTCAGAGATCATTTGAGAGGATCACTGATTAAGATCTGCAGTCATTTGATGCACTGTTGCCCTTCTGTTGTCTTGTACCAGTCTTGCCACTCTCCGTTCTGCCCTAACATTGACTAGTCGCTGCCGGCCACAATTTGCACGTTCAGACCCAGATTTTCGGCTGACAGTCCAGCCTTTAAACACTTTAACAACAGCTGCTCTTAAACATTTAACATTCTGCTGTTTTGCTGATACTCGCTCCATGGCTTGAGCGCCAACAATCATCCACCGTTCAAAGGCTGTTAAATCGCGTTGTTTACCCATATCTTCAGAAAAAAATCACTTTTACTGTCGTGGTAAACAACCTGCTTCCCTATTTATAATGGTCTGGCCCTCTAGCAACTTCAGCGCGAAATTATAGCTAATTTGCCTACAAACATCAGGTGGTCATAATAATCTGGCCACTCAGTGTAGTGCCCATAGACATCAGATGAGTGTCTCCCACCCATTCCATTAACCATTGCATCGGAGTATGATTAGATAACCTTATGTGTAGGCCATTTTTCCTGCACAGGTAAGCTGGGGCTGTCTTACTGCAACTCCATCCTCTTTCCTGTCCAGGCAATGACTCTGTGACATGATTGTCTACTTGTTGGGAAAAAAAACCTTTCGAAACTAAATTTTGCTGCATTGCACGGCATTAATTCACTATGCTTCTGGCAAGATTCCTGGGAAACAATAAGTACCCCCAAATCTCATGAGAAGACACTTCAGTCCAGCGCAAAAGCATCTTCTTGTGAGATCCTCGTTGTTCCCAGGATCTTGCTGGAGGAAGATTGACGTCAAATTGTTACTGCGAAGATTGAGTACAAGAAAAAAGGTATTGTTTATTATTGCAAACGTGCTTGATTGCCTTAATATGTAAGACCAAGCCAAGTTACATAGTAGGTAAGGTTAAATAAAGACATCCATTTATCCCTCCATCAGGTTCAGCCTATATTGTGTGTGTTTGTATACAATACTAGCAAATCCCATAACCCTGTATGTTTCTTAAACTGAGGAATCCATCCAAGTGTTTTTAAGCTGTGTATGCTTTCTGGTGGTACAGCTGTCTGCGGACGTGAATTCCACATTTTTACTGCCCTCGCATCCTCTGTATCCTGCACCTCCATATCACCACCCTCCTCTATAGCGGCCCCAAGCAGCACCTGATGTGTACGGTTTAAACTCCTCTCCATGTTGTTAATACTTAGTGTCGCCAGTTGATTTTTTAGATCCAGGACCTGGGCTTCCAAAAAAAACAACTAGCTTACATCTCACACAGCAGTATTTGCCCTTGAGCGGTGCTAAAGCAGCGCATACGTTGAGCAAGACATGCACCTGGTAGCATTACTAATCAGGGTTGTAATGACTATTATTTCCTAATGCTCAAGATTTATTTGATATTTATTTTGTCGCTACTCTTTATATAGTAACTTACACTTATCCAGTAGCCCAATAGTTAAGTTTAGTATTACAATGCCTCCTAACAGATTAATACACTAGCACAGTGGCCCCAATTGATGTACACACAATGGCCCCAATTGAAGTGCCCCTGCAAATCTATATAGTTCACAGTGCCCACAGCAAATCATTACAGTTCACCGCACCCCCTGCAGATCAATATAGTTCACAGTGCCTGCAGGGGGCCAATACAGTTTACAGCGCCCCCAGCTGATCAAGACAGTTCAAAGTGCCTGTAGCAGATCAATACAGTACACAGTGCCCCCAGTGAACAAATGCTTCCCTAAATCAATACAGATCACAGTTTACAGTGCCCCCAGCACACCCTCTCTCAGTATACACGGCACCACAGTACACACACACACCACTGTGATCCCCTAGCAGTAGCAGCTCACCCACAGCTCTCTCTCTCTCATGCGCTCTCTCTCTCTCACGTCTGCTCTCCGTTCACTGGCTCCCTGTCGTGTTTTACGTGAAATGTAATGCGTATCCAATAACTCACAAAGTTAAAACAGTCTTCTGTAGATGATTAAACTGTTGTCAATTACAACCCCACTTTTATAATTAGTTCAGGGCTTTTCCAAAAGAGATAGATTGGTAAACTTGTAAAGGGCCAATGAAGCATTAAGACCGCATTAACTCCTTTTGTGCGTTAAAGCATATGTGTTGCATTAAGGCATGACATGTGCATTCTGGTGCACTATAGCGAAAGTGTGTTTGCTTTTACTGTGTTTAAATATATGACGCCCAGCATAATTCAACCAGTTCCCTTTGAGCCCTGGGCATCAAAGACACGCCACCTGTTTTAGAGGGGGGGGGGGGGTCAGGGGGGAACTACAGTCATTGCATAGTGCTGCTCTCTGTAGCATTCAGGATCCACCTAAGGGAGGGATGAGGATGAGGACTGAATACACCTGGAAAAGGTATGTATAATTATAAAGTTTTGCTTTTTCTTTTAAATGTTCTGTGTGTGTGTGTGTGCGCTCCATGCGGTGCGAGAAGTAGGAAAGAAGGGGCTGTGGTGGACTTTGAAGGAATTGAACATCTTTTAACCAAGTATACCACTCCAAAACCTCTAGACTATTTTCCTATCCTCCATTTAAACTTTATTTATTTTGGGTATGCCAACAGTATAGCAATCACACCAATATACTTCCAATTAGTTACTATAGGCTTTTCTGAAGCTGGATGAGGGACAAGAGATCCATACTGCAAAAATTGTCAAGGTTTGTTAAAGTACAAAAGATGCACTTCTGTATTGCGAGATTATTTTCACCAGGGACACAAAGCTTTACTTCTGCCTAGGTTCTTAAGTTTTTCATGACAAAAGGACATTTTCTAAAGGCTTCTTGGTGGAAGAATAAGTACATTCAGGACATGCATTTAGTTTGGCTCCCACCATTAATTATGTCCTTGTTTTAATACAGGTGCGAGTTTATGATCTTCAGCAGTATGAGCACAGTGCAGATGATGTGCTAGTTTTGGCAACGGATGGCCTCTGGGATGTCTTGTTAAATGAAGAAGTGTCTGAAGCTGTTACAAATTTCCTAGCATGCTGTGACCCAGATGACCCTCACAGGTTTGTCATTATAATCTAACATTTTGGCACTAACAATACATACAACATATGTTTATTTATGGAGCACTGTGGATACATAACACATAGCCGTCATAAAGTGTAAGCCACGATGTTATGGCCAAAAAAAATCCTTGTAGATCTACGCCTCCCAACCTCTCCTTTTTCTTATACAGAAATGTACCCAGATGCTTCAACACCAGCTGAGAAGCCATCTTCCTAAGATCATAAACAGTGTAGTGCACTTCCTGATCACTACTTTTTGCAGTACTAAATTATAGGTGGCCATAGAGACTCTACTGGCAAACTACTAAATCCTTGGTTCTCAACTGAAGGGTCGTGACCCAAAAGTGGGCCGCAATCCCGTTTTCAGTGGGTAGCCGCATGCCTTCCCCTTTTCTAGGTGAGAAGCTTTTTAGGCTCCCCCTAGCGCAGCACTGTCAGTTTTCACACTGAGCAGCCATTCAGCATATGCTGTCTGGCACTGAGGCACAAGAGTGTCAGCTTAAGGTGTGGTGGGCTGGAGATATGGCCGCGAGGGAGCTTCATTCAATATGTGCATTGCTTACAGCTCCCTCGCATGTCCTGTAGAGGTGCCTGGACTGGAGTGACGTCACGATCGGGATCCCAGTACCTTTACAGGGCGCGCAAGGGAGCTGTGCAAGCAATGCACATATGCAACTTCTGGGTTATAGTTGTAGCTGATTTTAAAGAGTTGTCAAAGGTAGCACCTCTATTGCACCCTAGTCATCCACCATAGTACCTAGAGGCAAGGATACCTTGTGTATACTCACTAGTCCAGCTCTTTAACTTACAAGTCTCATTCTAGAAGTTCTGTACAGACAAATACAGACAAAGCTTACCCTATGTTGTTCTTGCACAATTGGTGGCTGACTAAATACTTTTTTGCCCCACTATATATATATATAACCAAGAAGACAGTTACTGGAAGTAATTTGTGATTTCATATTTTTCTTCTAATATTTATGTAAACCATATAAATCTCAAGAAGCTACCTAAATCCCCTAGATGGCTTCCCTATTTCAGCACACACACAAAACAAAGATCATATCATTCCGTATGCTACCACCTGTAAGCACTGCCCTGTATTTGTATAAAGAATTGGAATCTATGAAAGACTTTCTATTTTTGTGAAATTAAAGCATAATGGAAACTTGATTCTTCATTGCACGTAGTAGCAGCATGTTCAGACTCCCCGCTTATAATAGCAAATAAACATTTGTGTTGTGCTGTTTTCTTTGAATGTTTATTGACAAAGTGTCCCATCATTCACATTCATTTGCAGAATATAAGAACGCATACAAATAGTCTTCTCTTTAGTCATAAATGTTGCTGCTGTTTAGACTTCTAAGTGCTATTATAATCAATACAAGGCAAGGCAAAAAAAAAAGCATGTTGTCTGCAGAGTTGGTTTTATGTGCTATAACGGTGTTCCTATGTTTGGACAGATACACAATGGCAGCTCAGGACCTGATAATGCGAGCAAGAGGTGTGCTGAAGGACAGGGGCTGGAGAATATCCAATGACCGGCTTGGATCGGGAGATGACATCTCTGTGTACGTCATACCATTAATACATGGCAACAAACAGTCTTGAGGGTAACCTGGAGGCAGGCAGCTTTTATAAGTTATGTACTGTTAACCTGTTGTGAATGGGAACATGATTGGAAATTTCACTACTGATAAAATGGTATTGCCCAGTCTCCCAAAACTTGTGTTTGGGGCCTCGGATGGAGCATACTCAAATGCTGCTAATGATGTATGATTTCTCCTATTGTACACTAAAACCCTAACCTGACGGACTTATTTAGTACGACGATGCAAAAAGTAATGTTGCACAAAAAGCAGTAACTGAAAGCTAACAGCCAGAATTTAGTTCACTGAAGTTACAGAAGTGGCTGATGAATTCTGATTGGTTGGTTGGTTACCTAACTTTGCACAGTACTCTTTGTCCAATTGAATAGCCCTGTTGTTTTTGCTGAAATGCAATTCATTTCCAATACGTTACTGTTATATACAAGGAAGCACATGTACATGTTAGTCTGGGTTGATTAGGCAAATTAGCTTGTGCCTCCAGGCAATGTATGTTTAATTTTTATGCAGAAATCCATGCATCTCTTTCTATGACACAAGTAATTGTAACTGTAAAGTCTGTGACATATTGACATAATGCATAAATGTGTGTATTACATTGGACTGGTAACTTGTAAAGGAAGTGTTATACTGCAAGATCATCAACTATCCCTTACAATACTGGCAGTTAAAAATGAAAGTATATCTAAAACTATTTTTTTTTTGTTAGTTTTAGAGAAAGGAAGTGTTATTACCTATGTTAATTTTTTAATGTTTTACATGTGTCCTCTTGAGGAGACTCTTCTCTTCTTCCCATCCTGTAGGGAGAAGGAAGGGAGAGGAAATCCACAAAGTGAAGGCAATTCTCTTTTAAATGGTTGTCTCCGTAGGAAGATTTACCCTCTGTTCTGTTTCTGTAATGACTCAAACATTCGTGGTCACCAAGACAAATAGAGGGGTCATTTCCCCCAGCGTGGACACAGACAGCAATAAAAACTGTCAGATTTGATAACTATTCAACTTTTACCAAAACTAAAAAAAAAAAAAGGTTTCACTTTAGATAGACTTTAACAGAGTAGAATGCACTATTGTTACCTGCCTTTCATTTTGTGGTGGTGAGTTACTGCAGAACATTGCTTCTTTTATCGATATGTATTGAGCTTTATGGTACATGCATATTCTTAATTTCACCTGTCTTCCAATTCTTGGCCACTTCAAAAATAGTAGAGAAAAACTCCTACAGTGACCATTTTCTCTGTATGCAGCAATGGATGGCCTGTAAATGGCGGGTGAAGATGCTTATAGAGAAGAAAGATGTCTGCCTGTGAGCCATAAAATAGTCTTAACTAGTTCATAGTTGCATCGAAATTGGCACAACATTTTTTGGGGGGTTTTAAAAAGATCCAATACATGGATGAATTTGTATCAAAATTTATTGTACATAAATAAATAAGATAAAAACATATTCAATTAATGAAAGTATGCAGTACCACCAAGACAGCTTAAAAAGGCATATGTCCAGATAGCCATAACATCAACACATTATATCTTGTTATACAGCCAATGTTCCAAACATATTGATTGATAAACATCCAATATATGTACAACTGACATGTCCAGTCCCATACGTACAACTGACATGTCCAGTCCTGATGAGTTTCGCAGGGAGCTTCTTCAGGGGACCAACAAAGGCTAATCTAGCAATGGAAAATCTTCATATAATTATTCTCTTTTTGAAACGTATAACATTACGGCACATCCATCATCAAACTGTACAGAGAATTAGAAAAAACATTGGTCAATTCCCCAAGCAGATAAAGAGCCCCAACCAAAATAGGCGCCTGGTACTTACCACACACAGGAGGTGTCTGGAATAGGACCAATGCTTCTGGACCGGGAGGGGGAAGGGGGGCTATAATAAGCCAACCCACCGCATTCCGTCCATTGTCATGCCCGGGGCTTCAAGGAGAGGAGCGCTAAGGATAGTGCAGATGACCCAGCCAACCTCTGTTGGGACAGATTGGTGTGCTTGGGGAATATTCTAACCTACTTGTAAAGCTGTCCTTATTGATAGGCCAATTTGATACAAATTCATCCATGTATTGGTCTCTTACCTCTCTTTAAAAACCCCAAAAAAAATTTGCGCCAATTTTGTATGGTACTTTATTGGGTTGAGAGGTGTTTATGGGGGAGCCACTGTCGAGGCTATTCAGAAGTTTTTTTCCATCATAGTTACATAAAGTCTCTTTAAGCATTAAATCAAATGTGTTTCAAATGTTTGCGCCTTTAAACTTGAACTCCAGATAGAGCTTTAGGGCTTTTTTTGGGGGGGGGAGCAATTCCTATAGTCTGCTGCCTTGTTTTATTTTGACAGGGAACCTCTGCCTCTCGCTGTCTTGACCTTCAGCCCACTGATCTTAAAACTGCAAAACCAGCATACAATGCTCTTTCAAAAGAAATCAAATTTATTCCACATGCATCTGTACAAAAAAACAACTGCTGATGCATTTCTGCCTGACTTGGCCAAGTAAGGCAGAAACGTGACAGTTGTTTTTACACACGTATCTGGAATAAAATGTGATTTCTTTTTGGAAGAGTATCATGTGTTTTGCAGTTTTTAAGATAAATACTCTTAAAAGCGGGTTACCCGTGCCGTGAATGTGGGTTACAAGGGTGCAGGACAGGGGAGAGCTGTGCATTTTGTGTTTTTAGTCTTAAGCCCACTGAGCCTGTGAATTTGACAGCAGTGTCGTATTTTGCTCATTCACATAGTATGCTACCATAAAGGCGAGGAAGGGTAAGGTGGGCAGGTATCAGCAACATCACTCTTCTGTTGCCTTGCTCAGTGCTGCTAGAATCATATAGATGCCTGGATCCTAACAGGATTGAACAAGGCAGCAGAATATGGGTGTGACCGTCTGCTCACCATCCTCTACCTCTCTCTCTTCCTGCCATAGAGGAAGAGGGGGGGTAAACAGGGAGCAGAAACACCACTGTTCTGCTGCTTTATTTACTGCTGCTAGGATTATGTAGTTGCCTGGTTCCTAACAGAATTGATCAGGGCAATAGCATAGTGATGTCATACCTGGCCTCTATTATTTCTACATCGTGTCTGTTAACTTAATATAATTTTATTACAATAAAAACTCAAACAAAGACAACAATCTCAACACGTTGGGCTAAAGATCTGGCAAAAGAATCACTAGCACGGTGGGCTAAATATCTGGCAACAGGTAAAGACCAAATTCTTTGTGCTTCCGGGTTTAGAGATAGAGCAATAGATATACAATTTTTCTTGCCTGGAGTTCAGCTTTAAAAACGTTAGATTTCCAATGAAGGTTATCACTCACAAATTTCTACTTTGGTGGCTAACATAGTACAACCCACTGCTAACTAGTCTTGAACCAAATACAAAATGTAAAAAGATAACCTGTGAAAAGCTAATAACATCCAAGCTTTTTTGAATATCCTTAAATAGTAGCTAGAAAGGCTACATATTCTGAAACTTTAATACAGTGATATGCAAGTTGTCTCTCTATTACAGTCATTTCTGGAAAGCGTACCGGCAAAAACAGTGCACGATTGGCATTCCTCAAAATGTGCCACACTTTCTACCTTTCCTAAATCTGTTTACCATGAGTGCTTCAGTCTGTGATGTGTCTAGAAGTTAGTCATTCTAAGATTCAGCCGTTAAACTTCCCATAATGGGCGGTGCTTTGTAGCTCTGTAAATTTGTTCCCAGCACTTTTAGCTTTCAGCGCAGTAAGGAATACTCTACCCAGAGTCCCCCTTCACACTAACTCTCCCTCAAAGTACATCTTCCCAAACTATGAATATTAAAGAAATGGTATCATCTTAACAAGCAGTAAGAGAGCTTTACAGATAATCGCTAACCTCAGTAGCTTCAGGCATTGTGGAGTAATTCATCCTCAAAGACAACAGTAGAGTCTCGGAAATTGGGGTTCAGTCAGTTTCTTACAACTTGCAGCAGCTGCTGCTGATTACATAGGAAGTATGGTAGGCTGCCAAGTTTCTGCTGCCAGAAAAAAATAAGAGAAGAAGAGCTGATATTTCAGTGCCTCTGTTGTGAATTGAAGATACATTTCTTCTCGGTGCCTGCAGCTACAGAGGTCAGTAATGGCATGTTTTAAAACTCACTACTTGTTTGTAATCTTGGCACAGGTACTCTTTAACTAAATGCTACCCTTTATCTGCACACTCACCTTTATTGGAGCAGGATTCCATGCAAGTACAACTACGCTTTTATACTCTTGCTTTATTATAGCTGGCTACGTGTCTGTGTGGTTAGAAATGCCCTGTGTGACGTGTGTTTCAGCAGCTGGATAACGTGTAGTGAAGCTGGCAGTTTTGTATCCATGTGAAATGTTTGCCAAAGAACAATCGGCCTGTGCCTGAACAACAGATTTGCTGAAATTGCTATGAAATAGTGATTGCCCTGTCTGCAGTTCATTATTTTCCCAGAAACAAAAGCTCTTCATTAAAGAGAGCTATGTGGATACCACAAATCACTGCTGCTAATTTTACTTATGTGACATGGCCTGTTGGCAGAGACATAATGCCAATCTAGCAGTATTTGTATCTAAGGAAGACCAGTTCTAAAATGTTTCTTAAATGATAACTTACACATTTTGTCTTTGCTTGTTTGCAACATGCGTCAGCCAAGCAGTCATCAGCTAAACAACTCTATGCTGTTCCCTTCTAACCACAGCTTTATGTTGTGTGTGAGATATCTTTATATTACTTTGTATTTATGCATCAGGACATTGGCTCGGCTGTATATTCCTCTCTGTCAGCCTATGGCATAGCAGGAAAGCCAATTTAATGTATCGGTGCATAGAGAGAATATCAAAGTCACAGCCTTTCAAAGGACACAAGAAATGTGTCAGCGCACTCACTGATTTCCAGCACTCCCAATGAGGTCAAGTCTAGCTGCAGTGCAGACAGGATAGATAATCACATTAGATTTATTTTGCACTCAACATATCTTTAGCTACAGTTAAATTAAATTCTTATGACGGAGTAGAGTAAGCAGTATTTTATCAGTACTTATAATGTAATGTTGGGTCATCTTTTTCCTTAGATTTGACCATGAACCTCTGTGTAACATGATAAAGGGAAGCAATAAGTACATATTGAATGAAAAGTGTTAATAGAGGCAACTCTAACTGTTTCAGAATGTTTTATTCCTAACATTAGGTCTAGACTTTCTTCTATCCAGTGAACTGGGACCATTCAGATAGTTAAAGGTGAAGAAATCTAGCTTAAATACAAAAGGCACAAAAATACGTTGCTACTGAGAGGATTTAATATCCTGGGGAGGGAATGTTTCAGACATTTTCAGGGCTATTCATAAAAGGGTGAAGAGTTTGGAGAAGGCAGGAGAAGTGAACAATCTAGGACAACATAGCTGATCTGGATAAATTCTCCAAGTCAGTTTACTTTGCAGTTTAGCTATGTTGTCCTAGGTCAGGGGTGCCCATTAGGGTGCCCAGGTAGATCCTGCCGTGGGGCTTCTCTGAATCCCCGCTGCTCTCCCCCATCTGTATGCAACGGGGATCTGAGAAGTGAACGAAGAGCTGCAGGCGGTGGCACTATCACAGCAGCACGCCGAGCGGTGAGGAGAGAGAGCCGCTCGGCCTGGATCTGACAGGCGGCGGCGGCGGCAGCTCTCTCTCCTCACCGCACATGCTGCTGTGACAGCGGCTCCGTCCGCTTACTTTAGGAAGTTAGCCTGGAATTAACATTCTTATCAACGAATTGTAAGAATATAAGTTTATCCATGTTCCCCATAATCAGGGACTCAAAATGTTTTGGAGATTGTAAGGAGAAAACTAAATGTAAGTTGTGATGGAGACCATAAAAATGAGCAGAAAGTACAGTCCTTCTCACAAAACCTCTAATTAACTATTTAGGAACCTTCCAGAAATAGACTTTTATGTAAACTCACACTAGATCAGCCAGTTTCACGGCATGGAAATTTTGCGATCATTTTTTGAACCTTCTTATTATGTAGAAAGCTCTACCTCTTTTCCTTTACATCTATTGATTTTTCAGTACTTAAAAAATGCAAAGACGCGAGAAGCAATTAGGAGGGCGAAAATTCTTAGCAGTATATTAGAAAGTTTCAAAGATTTAATATGTGGGCATAATTTTACATTGTTTCCACCATTCCTATTTTTCTTATTGGTTAGCTTTTCAAGCATCAGAATCAGAATCAGAAAGGGCAGTATATTACTAGTTTTAAATGCTACAGCGTTATTCATCTTGCTTAGTTCCCTACAATAATATACTGTAATGAAACTTTGTACTTTCAACGATGACTCACTTGGACACCTCTGCAGCTACCTAATCGTGAAAACTGTGAATTGTGTTTTGGAAGATGTAGAGGTTGTAACATAAAGTCTTAATTCAAGTACAAATGTTACAGAATCTGTTGAATATTTTTAGTTGGCTATATTTCCCAAGCGAACACTAACCACTGTGACAGTCTTTTAATTCAGTGTATGTTAGAAGCCTTTTGTTTGAAGGACCTGACTTGTTGCAGTGTATCTTTATGTTAGAGGAGACAGATGGATGGGTCCTTTGGTGGCCTTGAAATTAAATCTAATATGTATGTGAGTTCTGTTACTGTGAAGTTTAGGAAGATTAGCCTTTCTGATGATGGTGCTTTTGAGTTATGGTATCATTTTCTGTTACCAGAAAGTGTGCAGCTTTCACATATATTTGCAAATATATAGATATAGATATATAAATAGATC
>NW_017306369.1:2145795-2196783 GCF_000935625.1 Nanorana parkeri | reverse complement strand
TTACCGTAATCATACCAGTCCTTACTAAAGGTCTGTTTAAGGGCTTTTTGCACCCATTTTAGTCTTTCTAAAAAACACAGGGCTATAGTAGGGTCTTCACATGCAGGGGCATTATCCAACACAAATGCAGCCAAAAATACTTTGGGACACACATATTCCCAACACAATCACTTCCTCAGTCAAGCACTTGTATAGCTTCTCATCAGAGTAAGTTCTCATGTGTACATTTGTGACTTATTCACCCAGGCCAGACAGGTCCATCAAAATTAGGGCATTTATAATGCCTTGGACCTGTAAGAGTATTTAGATAAATTCAAAAATAAAATGTCAAGGTTCAGTAAGCTTTTTTTCACATAAACACTATGGCAATTATGTCTGTACTCATTAGAGTGACTCTCCATGTAATCGTCCAGCATGTAGCATCTGAGACAACTATAGCTATGAAGCTCACATTTAAAAGTTTTCTTTACTTTTTAACTGTTGTGGGATTTTTTTTATGCTGTTTTCAACCACGTTTCAGCTTTTTTTACTGCTTGTTTTCTTTAGAAGACAGACTACACCTTGTCCAATGTCACGACAGCACTAAAAAAGGGAAAATGCTCGGCAGATTTGGACAACTCATTTAACTAATTCTTAAAGGGCTCAGGGTTATATTTCTCAACATCTCAATGATTAAACACATAGCACTTTACTCTGTCTTTCTATAACTGATTCCCCCAGTTTCTCAGCCAGAGCTCCTCTTTGTTCAGGCACAGAGGGGTGGGCACACACCAATTAAAACATTCTCCTTTTGCCCCAGTGGCACCGTCCTACACAGGTTCTCTGTCCTCTGTGGAACAACCACAGCCACAGCCTAATTGGGCCTGGTTGCTCTTTTAGCTGCTTACCGTTGATACGCATATTATTGATTTGTTTTTATTATTGGCATTACTTACTATGGCTGTCCAGCTAGTGTAACACTACCTCTGCCTCAGTTGAGATGTATTTTATTATATCTCATTCTCCGTCTTAATAAACAATGGTACAAAATAATATATTGTTGAGTTCTAGTAGCCAGTATATACTTCCTAATGGGTATTAAATGAATATTGCTAATTGTTATGGGAACAAAAAAATGTAGACTGAGAAAATTAATGAAAATTCCCTCTTTCTGTTATTTATGGGATAGCTGCACTTTTCCATTTGCATCACTACATTTAGCTTATATTTATATTTGACATTTTCCACTGCATCTGGGAGATCATATAATCTACATGTTTTAAACAGATGCATAATAAATTCCAAGAAAACATTAGAAGTGGATTTCGAATCGCATTAGTAAAATGCATGTAAGCTCCAGCTTGGGCTTGATTGGCTGGGATTGGGGTGAGGCATTTCATCTCCCTGTGAAACATTGTCAGAGGCATTGTCTTGCTGGTGATGTCTGCGCAGCATCAGAACACATTCATCTCTTCTATTTTTGTAGTGATTGCCTCCTCCACCTCTCTCCATCCCCACTCGGAGTTCTCTGTTTCCTATTACAATATGTGATTATTTTATTCCAAACTGCCTTCCACCTCAGTGCAAAGTTTCAGAATAAGCAAATGTATGCGTAGCTTGAAACGGAGAGATCACTGATGCATACATATTGAGTGATTAAGAATACATTGTATTTTTTTATACTATAGAAATATGAGTAGACCTCTTCGGGCTATTGTTCTATTATTTGTAGAAACTAGTGACATTATTTTCTCTAGACCTGCAGATGTTAAATAGATATGTTTTCATTATTATTGTACTGTCTTGAATAATTCAGACAATGCTGTAAGTTGTGTTGTACAATGTATACAGTTTGGGGTTTTGTTTACCTAATATATTTGTTCTTATTGAAAATAACCATCCAATTTCAGGGTGTCATTTAACAAAAGTTTGTCATACTTTGCTTACAGAGATCTAATCTGTTACAGCATTGGCTAGGTGTAGATGTATGGCACCTTTAGTAAATACAACAAAATTGATCACATGACTGTTTTCTTCCCTGATGTGGCTATCTGTGCTGACATTTTAATATCTGAAATTGTTTGCTACATTCTAAGGCCAATGGCACGTGAGCAATCTTTTCTCTGGCAAGAACTCACTAGCCACAGAATAGCTAACCAAGCCACCTTTGTTTTGCTATAAAGTAGCTCCCCGCTACCTGGAATGCAGGAGCTACCATTTCTGACTTCTTCTTTTAGTTATCAGCTCCATGGCTTTCATTTTTAGTGTGCCGTCTCTACTTATTAGTGAATCGCTGACTTGGGCATCTGCAAATCAGGGATCCTGACATCTGTTATTGATCAGTGACTCACTAAGTAGTGAAGGCAGACTATAAATGGTGGCCTTGGATCTTGCACCTTCAAACAAAAGTCGGCAGAGACAACACCCACATTTGTGTCATTACAGGCTTCCTGTAAAGATGCATCCTAAAAATTATAACCAAGTATCTTTTATGACCAGAGTGTCCATGATAACAGAGCGTCTTTCGTGACCTGAATTTAGATATGACCAAGCAATTTCCCACTTTTCAGCCTTACAGATATTCTTCTAGGGCTGAGCAGTAAAGCAGTAGGTTATCTGATATTGTCTGCTGTTCTACATCTGCCATACAGCGAGTTTGACCAACCAGTACTGATGTTTCAGTTTTAGGTAGATGCTGGAGATTTAAAGCACCTAATGGTTTCTTATACTGTATGTTCCAGACATTCTGGTGGCAAGAGCTCTGTATTAAGCTTTGATACCTATGTAGATGCAGGAGGCATTACATGCATCCCAGTAATTGATATTATGTTGTTAAGAATGCAGCAGAAAAATGTGGGAACATCCCAAGATGGGCAGTAAAAGAGTCAATATTTTTATCACTATCACTTTCAAAGGGATGTAAGAAGCCAACAAATAGCTCATCCCACTAGACTGCAACTGCAATAGTACTTTTGAATGGGCATACCTTTTTAAAGGTCAACTGCAACGAAAAGTGATACCTTAGTTTTGCATGGTTTAAAAATCAAATGTTTGCTTCTTATCCCTTGGGACTCTAGGAGCAGTAGCCCTCCTTGAATATTCCCCATCCTACCCAACTGCTACAGCCATTACAAAGGTAAATTATGAGTGGAATTTCCATTATTTAGACCAACAGATAGGGAAGGAGACTACTTGGAGTGTGACCAAGTAAAAACCATTACTGGGAAGTGTCTAGATTTTGCGACATCAGAGAAGTCAGAGGGCGATTCAGCTGAATAATACATACCCACTATCAGTTTTGCACGGAGTTAGTCTCTACAAAAAAGCTTTTACCTTCCCTATTCCTTGTTATAGTCTTCAACCTTTGTCCTTTAGCAAATCTGTGCGTACAAGCGCAATGATGGTAGTGCATACCAGGAAAAAAATATTACTTTATATTGTTTATGTATTGCTTTAATATACATGTCCTGTTTTAAGAAATGTTTTTTGCATATAACTGGATTTGCCAGTTATATGCAAGTCATATTTTTCCAGAACTGTAGATGGTGGCTGTAATTTAAATGAATTCTTTTTGTAAATGTTATATTATTTACCAAAAAAGTAAAGTGATTAAAAAAGTCTGTTAAATCTTAATGATTGAACTAATGTTTCATCCTCCTCTTTGTGACTGTGAAATGTTACTCTTTTGTAGCCTGGAAAAAAAAAACTTTAGTACTTGATTATATATTTTATGTGTTTTAGAAATGTATTTAAAGTGATGCCATGACAAAAGTTAAAATATATGATGATTTATGAAAAATAATATATAAAGTATAGCTGTATATAACAAAAACGTTTGGTATCCTGTTTATTAATTGTGAAATTATACTCGTTGACTCGCTGACAAGATGAAATGCTGGAAGTAATTGCTGCAATATGGGCAATGCACGAAGAAGTGGAAAAGTAATCTTAACAATCCTGTTGCTTTGCAGAATGGTATGTATTGACATGTTACTGGAACCAGTTAAACATTCCATTCCAGGGGAGCAGCAGTTATGTTTAACCCATCCTGTGACTTGGTACTGGCAAATCTAACTGTAAATCTGGGTAAGTGATCAGCTAGTGGTCAGTACTATTGCTGGGATTCTGAGTTCAGTTTACCAACGACATAATCTGCCTGGATTTTTATGTTTGTCACTGTTTTTTCCTGATGCGTTCGTTAACTAGATTTTTTTTATTTTTCACAAAATTGACCTGTATGTGCATCAGTGCTCAAGACATAGGCATGTGCGCTGGGTGTGCTTGGGCACACCATAATCAAGCCAGGTGCAACACCAAATCTGCAACAGCGGGCACCGTGTTTAATCGCTGAGCCGGCGGAGAGATCACTAACATGTCTCTCTGACTGGCTCAACAAAATAGAGTGCAGCAGTACTTGCCACTTACATTACTCACATAACAGCCACAGTGCTCTGTGCCGGGGAGACTGTGAGAGAAAATGGCTGCAGCTTTCCAGGCTTCATATCCAATCAGGAAGCTGGGCAGGTGGTCAATTGCCAGGCTCCCTGCTTCATTACTGCACCTCTGCTGGAAGAAGTAAGGGACCGCTGCAGAAATGGGAATCTGGGATTTCTCAGGTCTATGTATGTATGTATATTTATATGTATGTATGTATATTTATATGTATGTATATATATATATATATTTGTGTGTTTTTGTGTGCACACCTTAATGCAATAGGCTGTGCACCCCTATGGCTGAAGACATAAAGTTGGCTGCACTTCTTAGAATATTAAAGCATAGTCTCCTGTAGATTTTCTAAAAACTGTAGTATGTGGGTCTACCTGATTGACTATACATTGAATTGAGTATTTAATTAAAGCATCCCATTATCTAGCTGATGGTAAATCTAAAAATGAAAACAGATTGCACAGTTAGAATGTAATGTGTGACCAGATTTATACTGCATAGCAATAGATTAGCAAAACATGATGGATGATGATAGGTTAAAAATCCACCCATTGTCTTTTAGTCATTAGACTTCTATGAGCTGCAGATACATTAACTCATAATTAGATCAACAGACAGTCGATCCATTCATAAGCTAATGTATCTGCAGCCCATGAAAGTCCAAAGAGATGTCATTGCATTAGCCCGACAGCCAGGGAATTGATATGTTAAGAAAGATAGGTCAGCAATTGAAGCCTCCATACTTCCACTCTACAGGTGCCTGCAATCTGGATATTAACATTCTCAGACACAGTTCCAATTAAAAACCATGAATGCGTACCCCTGCATATTTCAAGTTCTCTGACCCCATTGTCTGCATCAGCCCTGGGTCTTCCCCTAACAAATTAGAACCCCTCAGCGTGGTGGTTCCTGCTCATGTAATCACCATGATTGGCAATTATTACATGCAGGCAGAAGGTTGGTTTACAAACAAACCTGTTCAGTCTGCAAATACCACTGCATCCTGAAGATCAAGGTGTATCTCTGTTTTATACTGTAATTGTCAAATATAATTACAGTAGAAAAATTGAAAAATGTTTTAGGAAATATGATTTTTTTTTTCACTTTTTTATCCATTTTTCAGCCTACAGTATATGAAATAACCTGAGCTGGGTATTTATTAAATTAGTGTACCAAATAAAAGCCACATATGTCACAATATTTAGTCAGTGACGTCACCCATGATCTCTGGTCGGTTAGGATTCTGCCATTTAACATGCTATCGGGTTGATTTGCATCATACTGGGCTATTAGATTACAAATGAGTAGCTATGTTTAAATGTATTTCCTGCTGTATGTTCATCTATGGCTAGAATATCTATCCACACTAATGTACATACAAGCAAATCCAATTAGGTACTGCAGCAATAGGACAAGTGAGGGACTGATGTGAATGTATCTATGGACTTTGTAATGAATTTGTGTACTCGTATAAAAATACTGGAAATAGGTACAGGCAGAGAGAGGAACAGATTGAGTGGGGAATTACAGTTTGGGGGATTGTCACATCAGGGCTGCAAATGGCAAATATACAAGACCTCCTAGTTCCACTCTATCCAAAACTGTTTATTGAAGTGAAGTGAAATTCTTCCATCTGCAGAATTTACAGCAGGATCTTCCATGCGGACAAAACTTTTCAGAGAAAATATCTTAATGCTTGGGATGATCTCCAGAAATAGGGTCAGTTTCAGTTTGAGACCTCGGAGTTTTGGTATTCACAATTCCACAAGGATTTTACTGAAATAGCTGCGTCAGCTTAGCGGGTCTTCTGCAGTGAAAGTAGTCAGCTTAACATAGCCTATATAAATCAGTGTTAGGATTTCATGGAACTGCAGGAATGTCAAAAATGTCAAAGCCAATGTATACAATTGCAGGCAAGCAGAATGTGTTAGTATGTGGTTTTGTGTAAGCTTTTCTGATTATTTGATTTTTAACATCTCTAATTGCTGATTGAAATCTCAAAAACACAAATGTTCTATGGTAACTAAGTGCCAGGGCAGCCTATATTGTAAAATAACAAATAAAGGTACTTGCATATTGTAAGTTCATCCTGCATTTGCAATGTTAACATATAAAATTTACTGTATTATGTCTAATCTAGTCATTAATATATATGCAGCCTAAAGCTGCAGTACACACGTAGCAAATTTCAACTGATTCAGCAGGAATTAGCCGAAATTTGCTGCGTTGGTGACCCTATTCTGTCAGCAGAAATCAATAATGAGAGCGACTTTTGGCGAAGGAGCATGTTGCAAAATCTTCAGCCGAATCGAGTTTGCAGCCAATCAGCCGCCGGACCGCTGTCAGAAAATAATAGAAGCAGCTTGGGATTCGTCTATCCATGCTGTTGAGTGTGGATAGAGGAATCTGTTCTATTTTTTGCGTTCAGCCCACAGGGAAAAAAAAAAACCCTGTGTATACCCTGCTTAAGTTAACAAATGCCCACTGAGCTGCTAAAACTAACCAGTGCTCACATAAACAAGTGCAAGTACAGTCTTGCAGACCTTGTGGTATTGTACAATAGTATTTATCTAAATGGATTGCTTTATGGAGGTCTCATATCTACTTACTAGGGATGCACGGGCACCAGTGCAGCGGTTGCAGCTGGGACCTGGCTCTGGCGCTCCACCACTGCCCTGAAATCATTAGTCTGTATTGTTTTAGAAAAACTGTCACATAACAATAAACAAAAATGTATCAGTACTCATACTTGTAAGTACTCGGCAAGTACCAGTACTCGTACTCGCAAACCTGGTATCTGTCCATCCCTTTATTTATATTTATAAAAACAAAATCGTACATTAAAACGGAGATGCACAAATCCCAGGAGCTCCGTGTGCCCATTACAAATGACAGCGGCATCCTAACTTTAGAATTTTTCTCTAGTGTAGTCTTGGAGCTGCAAAAGTACCTGTACTTGTAATGAGTACTGTACTTGGTATGGGTGCATCCCTACTACTTACTCTAATAAACCTGTTTTATATTAGCAGTTTTCCTACACTTTTCACCACTGAAAAGTTTATACTGGTAAACCAAAGTATAAGGTCCTTTTCTAATTTGTATATTCTTTTTTTCTTTCTCTTATGTCTGGGTGTGGGGAGCTGCCATTGCCCCATTTGCTGCATATTTTATGTGATCCAGCCATATAATGCAGGGTGATTACTAATTTCTATCCTGAATTTAGCTGGCTTTAGACAAGAGCCGCGGTATGTTGGTACATAACCTAGACACTTGCAATGTGTGGCATGTGTTCCCTAAAAGCATTTCAGCCAGTTTGTATAGCTGCTTGGATTCTGGGTAAAGACTGACAAGACATATATAACTCTGCCTTTTAATGTCTGAGCTGTCTTATGTATACTTACCTAAAGTGTACCTTGTATGTTAAAATGCAGCACATCTAATAGATGGCAGGGCAGATAGATATGTAACCATGTACAAATTACAGAAAAAAAAGACTTCACCTAAAAATACATTATATATTTTCCTTTTTGTTTAAATTGAAAGAATTTGATTCCCTTTAAAGCTGCTTGGAAATCTTATCAAGAGATCCACACACACACTTCTCACACACACACACACTCCGGTTTGACATGCTAATGCTGGACAATACTGTACATTGTATGATAAAAGCAAGCAATGTTTCTGATTTCAAGCCTAACATAATAATTGGGCTGTTTCTCGATTGCAAGCAGACATGTATGAGCACCTCAGGTAGTAAGAGGCACTTATCTTTGCACAGAGAGATTTTCAACTAATTGCAAAACCTACAAGTAAGTGGACCCTGAGCCTTCACTCTACTTTGCAAAAGAGTGAAAGATTGGAAATACAGTACCATGAGTGCGCTGCTGTCAATATTAGGAGCACAGATACTAGGCACTATTCTGTCTTGTGCAAGGACCGGCAGGTATCTCCCTTTGTTGTCAGAGATATCTGCCTGTCTTTGACCTGGCTAAAGGCCCATTCACACCTATGCATTAAGGTGGACATGGGGCCACTACTGTGTGTTGTGCAACTCTGTGTTGGAAAAATGGTGCAAAGTTCATTTTTAGGTCTGTTGTGGTACATGGGCTGCCTTAAAGCAACACACATTAATGCATGGTAATGTCCCGCAACAGACTGTATTGGTGTGAATGATGAAATAAACTTTACATTTATTTACCCCATAAATAAAAAAATATTGAATACTCACCTGTCCCTCTGCTCTTGCTACCAGTCTCTGCAGAAGTTAAGAAATACCATTGCCTGAAGATAATGCACAATGCAACATTTCCCCAAGTGTAAAATTCCTTGTCCACCTCTGTGCTCAGTGGTTGGAACCATTGGCTCCTGAAGAACCACAGTTGCACAGTAGGAGAGCCAGGACATTCATACACCTGGAGATGTTGGATGCTGAAGGATCTTCAGGTACATTTTAGTTGTAGCCAGCCAAAGGGTTTCTATAATGAATTCTGCATAGGAATACATGGGGAATTCAGTTTGGTAGCTGACAGGCTGGCATTGTGTGTATAGGGGAGTCGGGTTTAAAAAGAGTTCTGAGAACTTGGCCCTGCTCCACAGAAAACCTGAATGTCTTTGGTTTTTTTTTTGGGGGGGGGGGGTTCTGATTTTATGTTGAAAGGTACCTTTTGAGATTAAACTAATGAAAAAAAAAGACAGCGTGTCTGCTTTGCAGATAGTGATGTAACTAGATCCAAGGCTTAAATCCTGAATTTGCAGCGTTAATTAGGGCAGATGAAGATAAGACGAAAAATGTGGTAACCGAATTATTACTGGCAGATGGTCAGTCAGTGTGATATTTCTATGCAAACAAGCGCAAGGGGGGTTACACTTCATGTGCAGTATCCGGCTTTCTGAAGAAACGAACGGTTATCGCTGCAGGTCAGCGGAGGACAATTATGAAGATCAAGGCTTTATTAAAAGTATGCTGTATCCTTAACTTTTAAATTAAAGCATGTGATCTCTTAGAGGAATTCCTGACACGCGTACCTCTAGCATACAGTAAACTATATGCAATTAAAAAGCAGTGCAAATAATTGCATAGCACATGATTTGTTAGTAGTTTCAATCACTGAAATGCTTTACTTTTTAAAGGCGAGGACATAAACATTTACAATCAAGGTAATTGCTAGTCATTTTAGAGTTAATTTCCTATTAGTCCTACATGAAGCGTATTCCTTGGTGTCTCATGGTGCGCTGGCCTTGGTAGTTCTTCCTGCATCTATGAAGCTGTTCCTTCAATGGTGATATCAAATAATATAACTTATGTTATCATATAGCTTCCAACATTCTGAAGGAAGAGACCACCTTTACAGTATATATAAAGTCAAAACTTCTGAGCTCTGCTGTATGGGGACTGCAAGAGGCTGATACCAGGTAGTAGCATTTACCAAAAAATACATTCAATGATGTATTACTGAATACAAGGCTGCATTCATTTGTGTCTGTCTGCCTGAAGTTCAACTTTTAGAGAATGATGAACTATTCAGGGAGTTGAACAGACTATTTATAAATATTTATGCTCTAGACCTAAAAGAGGGGACATTCGGGGTGTAAGAAGGAACAGAATGATTTTGGTCTTAAAGAGGGACAGCTGGGAGCTACCAATTACAGAGCAGGAAATATCAAACAGTACAAGGGAGAACCGGTGGGATCTAAGTCTTCAAATCCTTCTGATACTCTGCTACCAACAACATTTTAACAATTCCGATTGACAGCACAGCACTTGAACTCTTCATAAATAATTGAGCTTCTTTCTACTTTGAAGAACATAAAAACTGATTCGTTGTTAAATTTGTTTACTTTGAGACTCCTCAGCTTTTTTTCTCTTTTTATTCTTCCCTTACACTGTAATGGAGGTAAATTTGTACATCCTTTGGGTCTCAGAGGCAAAAGCACTGAAGCAGTTGGCTCCCGACACGGAAAACAAATCAATATTTGTATGCACCAACAACCCTTTAAGATTAACACAAATTATCAAAGTAGAACTCCAAGAAAAGCGCTAAATAAACAAAAAGGGTTAGCACTTCTGTTCAGTGTTAAATGCTGGCAGTTTCCCCATTGAGATTTCCTGCCCCTTCCTGCTGTATCTGATACCCTGCACTTGGACAGGAAGTAAAGTATACTCCTCCCACAGGGGACACAGATAAATAAAAACCTGACAAGATTCTGACATTTCTCTACGCTATAAGTCATTTTAGATTCACTCCTGTGTCTGTGTATGGTTGATTTCCACTCACTTTCTGCTTTGTCTGACTCCAATCAAATAGATTGGATCCCAAACTGGCACACAGCAAAAAACTGACATAGGTTTTAATCATTTCCCACTATGTGCTAACCAAACAGTCAAAACATGGCTTTGTATGTGAGGCCCGTGCGGAGTAGATGATCTCTAGACATTAATGTTGGAAAAAACTATTTGATATATGTTTGCCTGGATTGTCCTAGAGCAATTAAAGTGATATTAAAGTCAAAAGGTTTGTGAGCTCTTTCAAATTCTAATTAAATTACTTGCAATGAATGTTGTTTCTCATTGTTTCAAAGTTTTAGCTTCCTGCAGAATCAGCTGGTCCCCTGGGCACTGTCCCTGTTTTAGGGTGGCTCCTTTCCCTTGCAGGGTCCTATGGAGTCACCTTTGTGTGTGCTAGTAAGCTGTGTGTCTCCTTAAACACACAGGCAAAGCAAGCCACTTCCCTCACCCTGTTTCTCAAGCTATTAGATGGACAGCTGCTGGAGACTGTGCCCCTTATACTGGACAGGATGTTCAGGGAATTGGAGCTGAGAGAGTTGGAGCCAGCTGTTCGGAAACATGATGAGTGTAAGTGCTTGGACAAAAATGTAAAGCAATGCTTTGCTGGGCAATGTATATTTGTTTGATCTGGATTCATTATTGAAGAAAGTTGGGGAGTTTAATACTACTTTGAAGAACAACTCCTGGAAATTTTTGGTTGACAGTTGCAGTGGGGCTACCCCTGCACTGCAAGGGTTAAGCGCTCGTTTGTGTCCAGGTCAGAAAAAAAAAGTTATACTCACCTGAAGCTGTGATCCTGATTTTTGTTTTAGACAGGTCCCTCCAGTATCTCTCCCCCTCCTCTGCAGCGGTCTAAGGTCCTGTAAATTATCAACATCTATACACAGCGTATAGACGTGAGGGCGCTGAGGAAGATTCCAATGTGCTGCAGTGGAGGAGGAGACAAGCTGGAGGGAGTGCTGTGAAAGTTGGCAGGCTCAGCTTCGGGTGAGTATGTCTTTGTTATATTTGTCCCTAGACACAAACAAGCACTTAACCCTTGCAGTGCGGGGGTAGCCCCACTGCAAGGGTTAATTAAAAGCTTTCCATGAGATCCTCTTTAAATCTACATGCAGACTTCCAATAACTCAGCACATTTAAAGATGTGATTGATCTGTGAAAAGCTGAATAAATACAATTAATGATGCTATGTTACTTAAATAACCTCATCTCAAATCTCACTCCATAAAATTCATTATAGATGGCATTTTATCTAGATGAAGCCATACACTCTGTCTGCAAATCCTCTGTGTTTTTTTTCCTTTAATGTAAATACCATTATGCACATTTTCAGTGATAAATTCCTTTTAACTAAAGGCACTTCTGAGAAGCTGCAGCAAATGCATTTGGCATTCCTGGCACACAAATCGACAGGCTTACTGATGGCTCATCTATCTACAGGGTTGTTCTTTCTTCCACTGCCTTCTAAATCAGTCAGTTCTATCACACAGAAGGATATACATTTTCCCTCTGATGGATATCTTGAGCTTGTCTTACTGACACAATGCCTTAGAAACTTGATTTGTTTTTTTTATTTATTTATTTATTTTAAATGGACCTTTCAGTAATGTTACAACTCTGCATAATTAAATTCCAGACATGTCGGTATATAACCGTATACTTGAAACGAAAAAAACAGAACCTGTCTTTTTCCAGTAACTGGTTCAGCGGTTCAGCCCTTGCACCTGTACACCCCCTACAGACCAGAGTAATTATTACATTTCTGCTTTTTCTTGTCGGGTTTCTTTATTTGACATATGTAGAACAAAGTTAATGCCTTTGATCTGCAGGTGCATGAAACCGTAAATATGAAATTGACAATGTGAACAGTGTCAATATAAACACGGAGTCAGATGGTCTGTTTTTTTTGACCGCAGCAGCTTCTACAGCTGCTGTATTTTCATAGCAACTACCGGCTATCATTTTGACAGCCATGAATTGCCGGAAATTTCAAGGGGAGAGCAGCAGCAGAGCAGAAGGACAGGACACTACATATACCCCGTGGACTTCAATTAAGTTTATTTTTAGTTGTTTGTAATATACTGGTAAAAAAAAGCTATTCTTGATACAGTATTTTCCAAGGCTGTTATGGTGTGATCAGTCTGCTGCAGGAAGGATGAAGCATTTTCTTAGTCTCATCTTCCCCAGTGATCACTCAGAATCCATCACTTTTTACCTTTTTTTCCCATCCTTTGTTGCATATCAGTGCTGCTGTTCTCTTGTAGCTATATTGCTGCCACCTCCTGTCTCTGAAGAAGGGGGTGTTTTCCCCCAGAAATGCATCAGCCAAGCTACAGCGTCTGGTTTAAAAAAAAAACAGTCGTGACCGGCGGCTGTAACAATAGAAGTCAGGAATGAGTTTTATTCCTTAAAGCCGGCTTGTGACTAGCCTACAACTCCAGGCTTATGAAAGCTGATGATTATTGAACGTGTTGTGCGTATATTCACTTGCTTTTATACTGTATTTAAATAAATGGTTTTACACTTAGAGGCGGCACTCTGCTTTATGTATTCTAAACAAAAAGGGACCACATCCATACATGCAACCTAGATACTAATAGCAATTGCCTGTTACACATTAGCAATAAACACGGTTGTGCCACCATTTTGTGAGACCAGCCAAATAGGCACAGGAACTCCTTCTACCTAGACCGGAATGCAGGCCACTTGCTTACCTCTGCCATATTGCCAACTTCTTTTGTGAACTTGCATACATGTAAATGTGTCCAACACAGCCTGTCCACCGCACCATATTGTCAACATCTTTTGTTCCTGTACATCCATCTATCAAGGCATTTTGATATTTGCCTAACTATTCCCAAGAACCAGCCAATAAGTATGAGGACTTAGGGCTCTTGGGAAGAGTAGGATGTTGTAATTTTTTTAGGAATCTAGTTACAGCACCCTGCTGACCTCTTCCACCCACCATTATTTGCCTGTACTGAAAAGAGTTGCACAGAGAGCCAGTCATGGCATAACTGAGTCTAAAATAAGATATGTAATAAAAGTAAAATGCTTTTATTAAAACATTTCGCTATCATTTTGATGAAGAAGGAATCGGGGAAGGCAAAACATAAAGAGATTCAACTTCAACATCAGGTCCTATAATACAGTAGGTGTTTGTGAGGCCTGTCTTGAGCTGCATCATGCTTCTGCAGTTGCAGAAGTAATAGTAGCAATTAGTGACTGTGAAGAAGTGGAATTTAGAAAAGGAAAGACCAACTACACTGAATTATGGTGACGCGGTGGTGTTCACTTTAAAGGACAGAGATTTGTTTCTTAATACAGCTGTGTTCATTAGTCTGAACGCACAGTTCTATGCTTTGCTTTTTTAAAGGGTTAAGCTGTCTTGCTCTGAGACTGGATTTTCCCCAGGTGCAGGTACTCCATCTGCTTTGCTAGCAGAAACTATTTACAGCAGAGGTTAGATTAGTGATTGCTGGGATGGAAAACTAATTTCTCAACCTGGCTTTTATTTACACTCTTATTAAAGAGGCTTTCACTCATTTTGAAATGGCAGCTAATGTCCATGCTCAACATCTGGCTTGCTGCCAGGCAGCAAAATTACCATGCTAGTGAAAGATAGTCTGCTTCCATCTTAACCTTTCTGAGTTCCCTCATTTAAACCTGCATTTGCATGAAGGTAAAAAAAAAATGATTACTAAAAGTTCTGTGGTGTCATAGAGGGCACGGGAATGGAGAATCTGTTCTATCGGATAAGCACTGGCTGGTGCTGCAGGGAACAATATAAAAGCTTCTTCTCTGTTTACCCAAAAAAATAAAATAATAATCTGCCGCTCTAGCAAGCATATAAAATTATATTTTTAATCACAGCTAATATTAATAAACAATCTTATTTATTTTGTCATTTGCATTTTGATTATAACTATAGATTGAATTCCTCTTGCATAAATTTGAAAAGTTGTATCTTGCAGCACAGATGTAGAATACTTGCTTAATGTGACAAGACACATTGATATTAGTACTGGCCAAAACAATGGATTATATTATTCTACGATACTTGGATATTTTAGCATTCAGGGAACAGTGAGAGATTTGTTTTATGGTGCTTATCATATTTAGTATATAGAAATCTTCATTGTCAAATCAGACACTTACCTGTGCATATTATGGCATTTGTCTGTCTGTAGAAGTAAGAGTGTAAGATTTACTATTGTTCCCAAAGTTTAACACAGAAGTGGGGGTATGATTCCATATCTCCATCCACAACAAATGGACCTCACGCAAACTTCCAGCTACGGAGAACCTTTATTCAAGTAATAACTTTACAATGACGGCTGGATCAGAAGAGCCTTAATGCATTCCGCAAGAACTGCTTAAATACAAAGAATTAGCTGGAACCAGGCACCGACAGGCGAGCTGATCTCCCAATGTGTCTGTAATTTTGTATAATTTATATTTCAATTTTCAAGTCACAGCAGGGAAGGAATTGGTCGGGGGGCATTGGCCCTCTGGACCAGTACTAATAAAAGTGATTGGGCTGGTGGCCCCTAAGTCAGGTACTCAGTCGGTGACACACAGTGGGCATTTTATATCTACCTGCTTGCTCTCCATTCATACTTGCTATCACAGCACCTGACAGAGGGACATCTTCCAGCACCAACTTACTTAGCAGTTCTGAGATGTTATAACACTGAATGCATTCTCGATAAATCATGGCATTCATAAACATCCACCTTTCTCCATGCCTGCTAATCAGTGCAGCACTGTGGCATACTTTGTGTAGTACTTTTTTTTAACCCACAGAACTCTGACCCTACAATAAAAAGGTTAGTTAGTGGTGTTTGCCCAACACCCCCTTCATACCGAGTCACAATATCAGTTAACCATTCTGGAGCTCTGTCCACTAGCCTATTAAAAAAAAAAAGTCACTATACAGCAGGTGACATTGCCGTTACAAAATGCACAACACTGTTAGCCGAAAGTGTGGAGAAATGACTTTGTATTAAAGTGAATCAGCCCTGGAAAAGTGACAATATTCATCCACATCTCCCGAATTGAAATGCATGGTTGACAGCGCTCTACTGCTGCTATTACACCTGTCTGATGTAAGCTTCAAATATCTCCCTCCTGTTTTAGACAGCTTCCATTCCTATTGCTGGTGCTGAACCACTAACTATGTTTGTAAATGAGGTGCTCCACAAAGAAAAACTCCCCAAAAATTCTGTATAGAATAGGCATGAATGATGGTGCACAATGTGTAAGTTCGTGGAAACTGGCTTCTTCCTTTCTTTTACAACCTAGCTCTGAAATCATCACAAAAAAGCCAGTTATAGCTTTGTTTGTCATTTTAAAGAAGCTGGTGAAATGACTCAGGCCACTTATTTTAAAATATAGTAGTTGAGTGTGCAGCTATTTGTAAGTCTGAAACCCGAAACTCTCTACAACCACGCGCCTTTTGTAAAGTTTAAACAAATCATTTACCGGACTGTTATCAAAGTTTAGATTCTGTTGCAGCTATAAGAACATCAATGGATTGATGATTATATTTCTATATAGAGTTAAATGTTCCTAATTGGGCAGCCCTTCAAGGGTCCTCTTTCAGGCTATAACAATATGTGGGTCTGTGCCAGCGTGCTATATTTGTGAAAGAGAAGTTAGTGAACCTCCCCATGGGGCCTTGCCTCCCTATCAAATAAACAGTGAACATTTACTTTCCTATCTCTGTGATCTGAGACTTTGTTTCCAATCTTTTAACCAATTGCTGATCCATGAAATTACTTTTTCACCATCTCTAAGAAGATACCTCTGAAGGCAGACTGAAAGTCAGTTTGCAATACAAGAGAAATAATAGCCTAGCATGATTAAATTAAATATTCAACCACTATATGACACATGAACCCACAAGAGCGGATTCACTCTTTTGTGTTGTGATAATCAGCATTAAAATGCATGTTTTAACATGTGCTAACTCAGCACATGATAATGTGCAGTATATGTGCATTGCAGTGTGTTACCATTCAGTCTGAATAGCACACCACCACACACATACAGTTAAACTAATAATAGTAATAAAAATAAAAGAAATGTCCCATAGCTCACCCCAATACACAGATGTCAATACACGACCTGTTATGGTGTGCTGCAATGTCGAAAATAGTGCAGGTGTGATTTTCATGCCGTGAGGCACTTTGAAAGCCCATTCACATGTTAATGCATGCAAAGTTGTGAATGAGACCTTGAGGAAAATCGCTTGTAAATGTAATGGAGCTTGAAGAACAGGAAGTCAAAGCTAGACCACTGTTCCCTATAGATTAGACTATTTGTTAATGCCTTCTACCCCATTGTAGCCATTTATAAGAAATGTTTGTCTCTGCTCCTTGATTGTTTTGAGTATCTCCAACCATCGAATAGAAGAGATATTCAATATTGATGAGAATGGAAAACCTGACGGCCTATCTACATGATATTCAAGATCAACATAATGCGCTGTGGACCCCCTGGGTTCACTTTATGGACACACTTGCACATAGGACTCTCACCTTCCCATGATCTCAATGGGTCCTGAACCCCAATTACTTTATGCACCCACCAACTGCCCATTAGTACCTCTCAATAGCCTTAGATTGTTGGAAATTTCAAGAGGGTCCTGTGGAAGGCCCTGGGCCACTGTGCTGCACATACTCCGTTCTCTCCCTTCTCTAAATGTGGATTTCTACTATGTGGCCAAATTGGAATAATGCCTATTATATAATTGTTACATGGTCTCATTCACATAAAAAAAGTGAGGGCTGCCAGCTGACCTGCAATGATATCTTTTTGCTCATCAAGCTTGGTTATTTCTCTGTAGAGCACTAGCAAATCTTATATGTGGTGGGTCTGCCTTTATCTGTGGTCAACATCATACAACAAATTCAAATCTCTTGTGCACAATATGGAAAACTGGCTGGGGCACTAAAGGCTTACATCTATCATACCTTGTGTATGTAGAGCAAAATCTGGGAATGACTGGGCCATCAAACTGAAGCATAATTTTATAGCAGTATGATCTTAATGTGCATAGGGATCTTTAGTACTGGCTTCCTCCACAATCAGATTTTACTGTGTCTGCACAAAATGTTCTGGCACTTGTCTAATGGGCATACAATTACATTTGATGGTACACGGGTTGCACATAAATGAAAATAAAAACACAAAACACATCAAAATTATAGTGGTTGAAATGGATGTGGTGCTTTATTACGGATTGATCCATATTTATTAACAACAATACATTTTGATTAAAGTATTTTAAAATATAATACAAATCTAAGAGCCTAACTCGACAGCTCAGGCTTTTAACACTCAAGAAAAGCAAAAATATAAACTATACCATTTATCCATCCAGTAAAGTGCCAGATGGTAAAAGCCCATGAAGAGATCAGAGGGGGAGGGAGAGGAGCTTGCAGATAGTACAGATCTTGCTCCTTCAGCTTGTTCCAATGGATTGATTCAACTGACTAGCAACAGCTTGTCGCTAAGCAACAAAACATAGTTAAAATGCCCTGTATCATCACAATTTGGTCTCTCAGTATTTGTTGCAGTCCCATTTCATGGAATGGTATGTGGGATGCGCATGAATACAATAATAACAATTAAAATACAGAAAAAAACAAAATTAATTATAGCGGATAAAATGGCAGCAGTGCTTTATTGAGGGTTGACCCATATTTATTAAAAATACATTTAAATTCAAGTATTTTAAAATATAATAAACATCTAAGAACCTAGCACAACAGTTATTGCTGTTAACACTCAAGAAATGCAAAAATGTAAACTATACCATTTATCCATCCAGTAAAATGCTGACCCCCCCCACTGCCAAAACAGGCTGAGCAACAGCCTGAAGATGCCCCCCCAACATCCCGACCATCTCAATTAAATACTGAATGCCCAAATTAAATATGTCTAAGCCAATTTTGGATAAATGGACAAGATCAAGTCTATAAAGATTCTGAACAAAACCTTCAAGGTCTACATGATGGTAAAAAAAATATTCAATTTTTATTCCTAACCCGTCCCACATCGGTACCGCCCGCAAGGATTACAAGAATATTGGAAAAGGCCAAATAATAGATAGAAACAACATGAGGTCTTTAATTCCACCCCAACGGAGGCCACGAGCCCCTTTCCACAAAACCAAAAGAGTGATAAGGATCAAAAGACAAATTGGTAGAGTAAGACCTGCCCACAGCCCAATGGTTAGCCCAAAAGATAAAGGAATGACCAACAATCCAAACCACAATCAAACGAGAACCTGAAAAACAAAAATCGGGTAGGGGAGGATTAACTAGACATATAAGGCCTAGTATATAAACAGTACCTATCACTAACCCAACATCCAATACCCTTAACCTCCCTGGCGGTATAATTATGCAGGATTTTAGCATGCGAAAGTGGTACATTGTTTTTTATGGCAATTTGTTGTTTTATATTGTAGGCCTGTAATTCTTAGTAAATCTTAGGAATAACTCGCCTAAATCTGTCCAAACAAGAGTCCAGTAGACATCCCGGGTATGATAAAGTTTGAAACACGAAATCATAAATTATAATTAAAAAAAATGGTCCAGTAAATGGGAATTCTGGGGGCACTGCCTGATCCGTACCACAGTCAATAGAGTACCAAGTTCGCACATCACTGAGCTCGGTCCCAGAATCGTCTCTGCCGTCACTTTCAGTGTCTGATGACGGATTTCCCAACGAATAGCTATCACTCCATTCTGCAAGTGACTCTAATTTACTATCGCTGTTTTCTACCTGGTTTAAAACCGCTTTTGACCTAAAGAGAAGCTTTTTGGATGCCATGGACGTTCTCAAGTTTCCAGGCAGAAAGAACAGTAAAAGTGCAGGCAGGGTACTAGTTTGATACATAAATGTAATTATAGCAGATTACATTGTATTGTGTGTATTTTGTGTAAATGTCATGTTTCCACTTTTGAATTTCCCGCCGGCTCCGCCCCCCGCTGTGACGCCAAAAACAAAACTGAAAGCGAATGCCGGCATCGGCCGGGCGTACACAGCAGAGGACACCGCGGGCTTGCAGGGACAAGGTAAGTGACACTTTTGCGCAATCCCGAGTGTGGCTCGGGGTTACCGCTTTTGGCACTGAAAATTTACCCCGAGTCACACTCGGGAATACCGCCAGGGAGGTTTATAGAGCAAGGGGGCATACCTAATAAGTAAACCTCAGTATCAGCTCCAACCCTAAAGGAATGAGAAGAAGAAAAAGAAGCAGAAGGTAGATTCAGAAAGGAAACACAATTAGAGAGGACATAATTAAACTGATCAGTCAGAGGAGAAAGATCATAGAGGATAAGAAAAGAACCGTGAAAAATAGGACGAACCAGAAGATAATGACAAACTTTGGACACTGGACATAGAGAAGAACCAGCAAGACTTCTATGAACAACAGAAGAACCCACACCAAAGCAGTCAGTTTTAAAACTGTGCGAGTGAATAGTAAGAACATTACTGGAGACAGAAAGATCAGAAAAAGATAACATAAGACGATTATTTATTCCTAGCAGTAAAATCACCAAGCGGAAAGCCCCAAAAAACACCGAAAGAAAGGCTGTCTGAAATAACACGAAAAAAAGCAACACCTGCCAAGGACTTATGAATTAAAATGTTACTATGTAATATGATTACATGCGGTTAGGTATGAATCACTCTCCCCGGACACTTCAATCATGCATCCAGGGAGAGTGATTGTTGAAGAATGCAATTTGTCAGGTGGCCCTCATGGGAGAAATAAATGTCCAGTGGCCCCCGAGTGAATTGAGTTTAAGACCCCTGATTTAGACGAAGAAAGTAAATACTCATCCCAGGTTCTAGGAGAGTCAGAACTTCACAGGCAGTGTTCAGTCAGTTCCAAACTAAGTACCAGAGGAAATCTGGACAAGGCATGCCAACCTGATCTGAATCTGGTGCCAAATCTTAGAACCTGGAAAACTGGAAACAGGACAAATAATCCTCAATATCAGAATCATTAGGAATATAAGATGCTTTAAGCCAATTTTAAACAGCATAAAACTAAGAACCTAAGAATGCCATATCAGACTTAGACCTCTGTTGTCAGTATGCAATATAATGTGCCTGTTCTGGAAATAAGAATCCCAAATAACAAAGGATATCACAACCAGCAAAAGCTCAAGGAGAACCATGTTCTTAAGAACCCGATCCACCTGCCAAGAAGAGGGCCAAGCAACAGCACACTAGTGACTACCCCAATAAGCACCAAAGCCAATAAAGCCAACAGCATCTGTGTAGAGACTGAGAGCCCAAGCAGCAACAAAATCTTCTTGCCAGCAAGTGGCACCATTAAAATCACACAGAAAATTAAACAAATCCTCTCCCAGATTTTGAAAGTCTAACATAAGAAAAAGGGGATTTAAAACCCCTCAAGGAGATTGACAAGGAGAACCCGAGAGACAAATGCCAATAATCTGACCAAGGGTTGAGCATCTTAAATAAACTTGTATTTTTTACAATAAGGAAGAAATAAAACTCCGAATACAGACAATTTTATCTAAAGGAGAAAACATTGCATTGATTCAGAATCAATTACTATACCTAAAGATTCTAATCTTTACACAGGAAAACTGTTTCCACTTTTGCCAAGGGGATACAAAATAAAGCAGAAATCTCAAAAAAATTGTGCAATACATCTAAACAAACGGGAGGAGCAAGGGCAAACAAAAAGAAAGTCATCAAGATAAGGCAAAATACCACCACCAGAAGACTGAAAAGAAACAACCTAATGTAAAAAAAGGAAAAAGCCTCAAAATAATAACACAAGGAAAAGCCCATGGACATGCATCTATCAAAATAATACTTGCCAGTGAATTGAAAACCTAAGGAATTAAAACCCTGAGGAGCGGCCGGCAAGAGGCAAAAAACTGAATTTATATCCGCTTTTGCAAGTAAAGACCGACGGTGTTACTAGCAAAGCGTTACTAGTAAGGCGTCATCAAGGGAGGCATAGGTAACTAAGCATAAATCACAGTCAGCAGAAACATTCAAATAACCCCTAACCAGAAAAGACAGGTGATGGATTAAATGATCAGCACCGGGTTCTCTTTTGGCCACTAGACCTAGCAAAGAAAGCATATCTATAAATTAACCCTTCCACATTTTTTTCCGTTCAGAGGTGACAATTCACAAGGAAGGGCTTCTTATAAACAAGTCTCACCACGCTGGGAGATAAAACCGGTTGGACAAGACATGACAGAAAAAATGGGCAGAAGAATAATTAACTGAGAAGAAATAGAGGAAAAATTTGAAGAGACCTGAGACCAAACAGGTTCAAACTTCAGAAAGAGGTAAATTAAAATGATTCAATATGGGATGTGGGAGGCAAAGAAGAGGAAGCAGAGGTGAGAGGCTCAGATCCATAGACCAAGGACTGAGCAGGTGCAGGTGGGACAAGCTGACTTGCAGGAACATCGGGAGTAGCTGAGGCTGAGAGGTGGGGCTGCCCTGCAATGAAAACAGGAGCTTGCACAGAATCGTAATGAGAAGTCCAAGCTGTGATCCATTAATCATTCATCCAGGAGGTGGATCAGTAGCAGGCAATGATGATGGATGTGCAGGATGGTTAGAAACAGCGCCACATAGCCTATGCACTAGACAGCGGTGAGGGTTGGTAGATCGTCCAGGAGGGGGAAAGGGGAGTATGGACTAAGATGACTGAGCTCTCTTGTAGATGAACGTGACACCCGGTTCGACAAAGAGGCCGCGACTTGATAGGCTGATAAGTCAGGGAGAGGAGACAGAGAAGCTGCTGTAATAGGTCCTTCGTATTTGACATAGAAAGGAGATGAGCAGTGTAAAGCCGATCCATTATGCAGTTGTACAGCTAAAGGCCTCAGATCTATCATACCTGGCCTCGTGTATGTAGAGCAAAATCTGGCGAACGACTGGGCCATCAAACTGAAGCATAAAAACCTAATTACATTTTTTTTTTTAAATTAGTTTTTTAATACTCTTCATTCGCTTTGTATTACTGAAAATATCCAAATAAAATTCTATTGAAATTAAAATGCCAACAGATGTCCTGTGACTTTGGAAAGTGGGGGTATCCCTTTATTGTAAAGGGGACTTGTCTGCAGGTTTGAAAGATTTGTTTTTTCGAGTATGAGGCCTAGGCTTTTTTTGCTGAGGTAAAAGGGTACTCTTACCAACAGTGACATCTTTATTAAAGTTGTTTAAAGAAGCACTATAGAGACATTCTCCTTCAAAAAGACATAGGCAGTAAGCATTTTTTAAGTCATTGCTCTGCAGACCAACATTTTATCCAAGGTGTTCTCTACATGTTAATAGGCAGGAGACTCATAGAGGATATAATATACACTAACCCATATTATGCAGCAGACCTAAGCTCAAAGTGCTTTATAACTGAATGGTCAGTATGGATAGCAGCAGATTATTCTTAGTCCATTCCCCCGAAGTCTGACAAATGACATGACCGCTATGGGAAACTGTATACCAGGATCTGCCAAGGAGAATGAAGATTTGGAAAGAGCCTCTAGATGTCTGTTCACTTGATCTTTCAACACTGGGGCATCCTCAGTGGGAACAGTCAGTGTTTTGTTAAAGGGGTTCTAAACCCTTGTTTTTTTTTGCCTATATCTACTGCTAGCAAGCAGTAGATATAGGCAAGAAGTTTAAAAAAAACCCTGCTTTAACTAGGTTTAAACTTACCTCGTTATCGCTGCGCGCACCCGCGCCGAGAATCAGGAACTGCTCGTACGGCCGCAAAGGATCTTGGGGTGGGCGCATGCATAGTTCCGATTCTCGGCCGGGAGACGAGCAAAGACGCAAGGTAAGTGTATGGACGCGTGCACCCGCATGCAGACACCGCTGGATCGGAGGGACAGAACAGTCAGCGCTGGATCGGAGAGCCGCCGCACCGCTGGAGGGACAGATGAAAACAGCAGGAAAGAAGAAGATCGGATTAAGAGATAGCATTTAAGGTAAGTGCTAACATTAACATGGGGGGAGGGGAGACATTTTTTTTACTTTAATGTCACTTTAAGACAAGAAATAGTTGGATCCATGTTAGGAACAGACCTATTTTCAATACAAGGACAGAATAGCTTATCAGAAGCAATCCAGTCTCCCTACAGAATAGGGTTGAAGTAAGGAGTGTACTGGAAAGGTTTTGGCAGTCTTTAGCGCATCTAGGTTGATAACAGAAGCGATTTCAAGCTACAGGCTGCACCTTCTGTATGCATGTGCGCACTGCATCAGTAAGATCCAATATGGTATCTTTATGTTTGGGAGCTAGGCTTAGGCTCCTCAGGTACAAACTCTTCTGAAACAGATTTGTGAGACTCTTATTCCCTCAGCCCATCTGCTGCAGAAGGCTCAGAGGCCCCTAGAATTGCAGGAATGTCCCAGAAACCCTCAGGAAAGGACAGCGTAGAGGTATGCTTACGCCCCCTGCGAGTCCGATATCATTGTAGTCATTTTGTTTCGTAAAATCTAGAATTGCTATAGAAAACCTCCCCCTGAAGAAAGAAGAGGAGGGGGCTACATCGAAGGCTCAGAAGAGAGCATGGATTCAAGCAGGGCACCTTGATCCAGGATATTAGTGTCAGGTCCCTGATAAGGGGCACTACAAGCCACCAAAGGGCTGTTAGTGGATAAAGAGCTGGAGAGGCCCGCAGGACTGGGCCCTTTGTGTTTGGCATCTGATTTGTTGTGCTTCAACTGAGGTAACTGTATGAACTACTCCCCCAGACCTTGCCTGTATGGCTCTTATTCTCCCACCAAGGAAGGATTATATCCTGAACGTATTTGAGCACAGGGCATAATATAACAAATACTATTGGGCAAATTAGCATAGTTTATAAAAGAAATTACAAAGGCATCCACATTAATAGTTGCCAACATTTTCTAAATAGTTTTTGGGGACGTTTGTTGCTGACTTAGTGTATTGGAACTTGCACTGTCCTTGAAATTCTAAGAATGTTATTTAATAGATTACAGATATGCCGCTTGTAAAACCACACCCATTTTAAGAGCGCCCCCATCCCAAACGTAAGTATATTCTCCACCTACAATGGCTTGCTGGATGCATAGCAAAAAAAAAGTCTCTGGAAATATTTTGAAATGTTAGCAACTATGTACATGAATGTATGCTTATTGAGCCTGTTTCACAGGCAGGGCCTTGAGTCTAGACGCATGATCACATAGCTCAGCATTTGTTTCATTTCTGTATCACAGAAACACCAAGCACTGGTGGTGGTGTTTTACTCTTTATACAATATACAGACAAATGCACCTGCTTTCATGATATGTTGTCATTTTAAGCGTTCTTCTTTGCAAGCCTGCATTTACACCTGAGCAGAGCGTATTTCTGGTGATTTTGGAGCCTTTTTAGCATGTTTTTAAAGCGGTTTGAAAGCTTTGTGCAAGTGTTCTTGCACATGTATCACGCATGAGGCACTTTGTTTTGGCCAATGCTAAGCATTTCTAGAGGAAGAAAATAGATTTTTAGGTGCAAAAACGTCTCCAAAAATGCACGAAAATGTGTCTCATGCATTTACAGGTACTCCCATCACAGTCTATGGGGCCAAAAAGGCTTGAATATGCTCAAAAAAAGCTCCTGTACTTCTTTGAGCTTAGGCCTGGTTCACACCTGGGCGTTTTACAGCGTGTTCCTACACGCTGTAAAACGCTCAACATGTGAAAACAAATAATTGCCTATGGGCATGGTTCCCACCTGGGTGTATTTCAGTGCATAGGAACGTGCTGAAAAACACCTACGCCCAATAAAGTACAGGAGCTTCTTTGGGGCGTACTTTCCGCGCGTATCCATTAGGATACAGCCGGATAGCCCTTGTAAACGCGCGTTTGTCGCAAGTTTCTTTTACCGCAAATCGCGGTCGAAACGCGCGGCAAACGTGCATATTCCATACGCCTAGGTGTGAACCCAGCCTATAGGGTGTGTACTAATAAGTGACTGAGCGTTCAAATGTGATAATAGGCATAATTAGAAACAACGTGATTCTGCATGTTGAGCATAGTCAGGTGTAGCAAAACACACTACAAAAAGTGGGGGTTACCTTTGTGTACCTTAGCTCTGCATTTAAAGGAAAAATCAGCAGACATGAGAGAACAAACATTGATATCAGGGGTGTGCCAAAAAGTGGAATACATCAACCCTGGACCGCAATTTGCTGACTAACTTCAAAATGATACACCTCACAAGACGGACTAGCAATCCACCCACCAGATTTACTGTGATGTGGATGTATTACTTGTCTATAGTTAGTGGATGAGCTCATAAGGTTGATTTATCTTGATAGCTGTTCCCATATCGCTTGAAGAAATGGTAATTGTTACAGATAATGCCATCTGAATACCATTACAGATACCTGCGGATTGCCAGGAATTATTTGCAGAAATATTTAATATTGTTTTAATTAACTGTAGGGCCAAAGAAGCTGCTATTGAAGGTCTATATAAAATGTTGACTAATATTTTCCAAAAATGCATAGTCTAAAAGCAAGAGCATACCTAGGACTGTGAAAAGCCTGGGGCACCTGCAGACAAAGGGGGAGCCAACTGTGTCAACAGTGGGAAGGGCTTAAAGGGGTGTGGTTAAGTAAAACCTGAGACTACTCTGCTTTGGGTCAGAAGTAAGTAACTCACAGAGTGCAGAGGATCAGAAGTATGTAAGGCACAGAGTACATGGGATCAGGAGAAAGGAGTGTATAACATTGGGGTACAAAGGTCAAAAGTAAAGCACAGTGCAAAGGTCAAGAGTAAGTAACGCACAGAGTGCAGGGGTCAGAAGTAAGTAATGCACAGAATGCAGGGGTCAGGAATAAGTAGCATACATAGTGGTTCCCAAGTATACCTTTATCCTCACCCCACAGGACAAATCTCCCAGCAGAAATATGATTAGGTTTTGTTTTCTGTTTCTCATTTTTTCTTACAAAAAGTACAGTGAGAAACACACAAAAATCCTCTCTGCTGATAGGAGAGAATTAAGCTTAAGAAAATCTGGAATACACATATATATTATTCAAAGTTGACAAAAATCATTGTTCTACGTGAAAAGATATGGATATTAGTACTTGTGGCCCCCTTACATTCTTTGCCCCTCCATTTGTAAAGATAACTTCCCCTACTGGGACATTTCCTAGGAGTGCTAAAACAGACCTTTTTCTAGTTAAGACCCTGGCATAAGTACATTTTACCCATTGCTTCTGGATGCAGCCCTGCGTAAGTGCTTTTAGAAATAGCTGACCTCCGGGCACAAACACTTTAAATATATTCTTTTAACAGTCACAAAGGATATACATCTGCTTTGTGTGCACCAAACATAGCCCTGGCATGGAGCAGAGCTATGAGTTGGACCAAGCAGCACATTCCACTGTTACATGCAGAAAACTGTGGAGGGGATGGATACAAGACCAAGTCACTCTGCACAAGGAGAGCATTGGTAATCATTTTGTTTTATTTATGAATGTTGGTCAAGTCAGTAGCACTGGGCTAATATTTAACCAGTGTCAGACTCCTTAATAGAAAAGCATTGCCAGGTTAGTTTTCCTGGATTGTATTAAAGCCATAATGGTAAAAGAGCTGTAAAAATGCCAGTGCTCCTATCTTAGGCCCCATTCACACTGAGCGACATGAAAATCGTGCGATTTTCGGTGTGATCTTATACGTGCGATATTGCACGACTTTTTAGTATTGGGCTGTATGCAATCAGGAGCAAAATCGCTCAAAATCTGCAGAAAAAAGGGCCATGTAGGAGCGACAAGCTACAGCAACGAGCTACAGGCGATATTGAGCTGTGAGATGTGAACAGCTCCATTGAAATGCATTGGAGAAGCTACATAGAGCGATATCGCTGCAAAAATCGCTCGATAAATCGCTCAGTGTGAATGGGGCCTTAGGAGTAAGGTACGTGTTGTGAAACTTGTGAGGATCCTGAGTAAACAGGCATGTACCCTGTAACAATATCCTACCTCAAAGACCATCAGTATCTGCTAACACCGCTTTCCTTCTGTGAAGTACTTATTAGAGTATTTTGGATTGTTGTTTTCACTACAAGGTAAGTAAAGTCATGTCTGTTAACCTGGAGCCTTGTGGATGTGACGTATCCTTGCCACCTCCTTTGTGTAGCCACATTCCACATAAATGATAGCTTCTTAGTTTGGAGGAAGTCACTGAACACACTTGTGTGCACTTATCTACAAGTGTGAATGATATTTATACTGTAGAAATAACATTGAATTGACCCAGCCTCGGCTCAGGAAAACAGGTCTGGGCTGGATAGCTGAATGCTGTTACTCTGTCAGTAGATGGTAATAGATACTAGGTAAATACTGTGGGAGACAGCGCTGGAGAGGTGAGTATTGCAGCAGGAGTTACATTTTGTACACCATGCTGGACCATTTACTTTTTTTATTCTAGGAAACTGGGGTTCTGCTTTAAATTCACAGTCTTGTGAAGTTCAGTGAAGCCAACAATGCTTCTGCTCTCACTCTTAGAGCAAGGGTCTACTGTTCCACTGGAACTAGAGCAAATCATGTAGCCCTCCCACGACTGTTATTGGTAAATCTAAAAGAGATTACACAATCAGATTATGACACGTGACCGGCTTTAGTCTCATTCGGCCGTGCAGGAAATGGTGCAAATATAAAATGTGAGATTAAAAAGATAGATTTCAGACCTTAATGAGGTCAGAACATGGTCACAGAATTGACCATCATGTATTGGCTATGGTTAGCGCTACAATTCCCCCTGGTGTGAACATTGTAGAAATGGCCAGAACATTTCACACATTCCTTTTGGAGCTGGTGTGCTGACGTTATGTTACAGCTACTTGATGTGGAACACACAGTCTGAATGCTGCACAAAGGCATAGATCTAAATCATGTTAGAATCTTTAGGAATAGGGGATGGGTTTCTATGAGCTCTACATTTATGACTTATTCATTAGGTGGAGGGTCCTGCCTTGGGTCTTAATTATTTAAACATACAAGTAAGGTAACACACTGAGCAAAGAGATACCATAGGTCCATCTTACCATATATTATATTGTCCCTGCAGTGGGCATCAGGTAGTCATATGAATGTGTACAGAAAAACAACACATCAGCTAGTATCTAAACCATCTTACAGATAGCCTTTCCTTGGAGCCATATGCATAAATTACTGAATCTTACTGTAATCTCCACGACACTTTACAGAGAAAATGATCATTATTCTACTTTGCTGCCAGCACTTCAAGTGATTTGCATATATTGATTCCCAGTGAAATGCTCAATGCATTACTAAACTACATTCGAGGAGGAAGACTAAGAAGGGGCAACTGCATAACCTATCTGATTAATAACATTGTTCTCACTCTACTCTAACAAAACACATTCCTGAGATAAAAGGAAACAGGTTGGAGTGGTGAAATGTTTATTTAATTAACTACATCATGGTTTAACGTATGGTTGTCATTAAAGATCTGCACTTTGCATTTGTTTCGGTAACCTATATAATGTCTACCAATATGACATAAGTGAAAGATACGCTCCACAACAATGAGTTGTCTCTATTCTGTCCTGTGTATGCAGCAGTAGTAAGTCATAGTTCATGAGTTCAGACGTCACTGTAAGTGGTTAAAGGCCCATCTTCAGGCAAAATATAGTGGCCCCCGGCCTTCCAAGTCAGCACAATTGTATTTACCTTCTAAACTGATATTTAACTCACCTAAGTCCCTCGCTTGTGCTGTTTCCAGAAGCAGGGGCTGCAGCGATGTAAATGTGCCAGCACCTGCCAGTTCCTGAAGGTCTCCTTTTACTGCAATCGCTGTTGAGACTCCTCTTCTGGAACCTGAGAGGACCCCACCACCGGATGGTCAATAAGAATTGTCCATGTCACGCAGGCAGGGGAGGTCTGGAGTTCAGCTTCAAGTAGATGTGACTGTAGAAGCTTGATGGATATTGCTGTCCTTCCAGAACAAGCAACACACCAGTCTTCAAAGAGAACTATGACCCAAACGTTTTTTTTGTTTGTTTGTTGAGCTGGGACAGATCCTGCCAATATTGTTGGGATCCACCCCGCTAGCTGATTGAAAGCGCTGTCTCTCTAGTCTCCAATCAGCAGTGGAGGAACAGGAAGGACGGAATCCCAGCGGGGAGTGATGACTGATAGTCATTGCTCTCAGCAGGGAGATCGGGAACGGAGTGATCAGTGGTATGTGATTGCTCACTTCCTGATCTATAGAGCCAACCTGTAACAGTGTCACAAGTTGGCTCCATTATGGGGATGAGTGTATTCCACTGTCCCCATAGTTCTCCTTTAATATTTAAGTACAAGTTTAATGACACTTGATACATCAAGTTTAAAAAAAAGACATACCATCTTCAGAATAAAACAGCATGCACAATTTTTTGCAATCACATCTCACTGGAACACATGGCATTGCAGTACCACGCGTTCCCGTGGGTGGGAGGTGTGTTTGGGGTGCCATTGAAATGAATGGCAACCCAAAGCACCTCCTGCACCGATATTTGTCAGGCCCAAGCTGCAAATGACTTTTTTTCTTTACATTGTATGTATATTAGACATTTGAATGAGCAGGCTGGAATTTGAATGAGCAGGCTGGCTATTGCACCGATGTAGAGTCACAAGTGGCGCTGGCTGACAGCCAGTCTCTCCTCCCCTCTGGGAGCCAGCTGCAGCGGTCTGTGTCCCCTTCGATCCCTGCTGCCTCTGCTCAGGCAAGGGAGAGCAGCAGGGATCGGAGGGGGCACAAACCGCAGCATGCAGCAGGCTCCCAGTAGGGAGGAGAGAGCTACAGGGGAGTCTCCCAGCAGGGATTAGAGGGGACACAGAGCCGATAAAACACGAGCTCCCAGTGTGGAGGAGAGAACTCGGTGATGCAACCAACTAATCGATAATAAAAATCGTTGACGATTCTCATTGATTAGTTGGTTGCAGCCCTAATTGACTTGATTATTTTTGTAAAGTATTCTCACTTTACAGCACGTGTCTAAAACCTTTTCACAGTGCTGCACATTTACCAGCTGTTTAGCCTCTTAAACTAGGTTTAAGTAACTCTGGCCTGAAGGAATAGCAGGTGTCCAAATATTTAAGAATCAATCATTCTTAATGTGCACACATATGTTTGTTCTGCTATAATAGAACAAAAACTTAAATGAACAGTAGCACTTCTTTTCACAGTAGAATGGCCAAAAGGTTACTTGAGGGCTCTTTGAACCCTCTCTCCCACCAAGGCAAATATGTGCAGTGTTATAATCCACCTCTATAAATGTATTTGTATCCGGGCACCTTTTTTTATTGTCACACAGAAGTTGGATTCCAGCCAAAGAAGCCCCTTGTTTGTGTTTATGTAAGTGGTAGGGACAAGCTCTTGGAAAGAAAGGGAAAGGAGCCCGTGTAAAGCATTGTCAGCACTATAGGAGTTACATTTGCTGTTTAATTATGCCACCAGTCCCGTTTCTATAAACGTTTTCAGCAAAGTATAAATGTATCAAACTTTGTTAGCACAGGCTTCAGATTGTAGAACAGCCGTGTGGACAGCAAGTTTTTTTTTTTTACAAAACATGCAAAGGTTTTGTCAAGATTTGTTGAAGCCTTTAACCCTTTCTGCTGTCACCGCCCTATGTCATACATTGGTGGCAGCAAAAAATTTCGCCTGGTATGTTTGTTTACATCTGAAATGTGCACATTCTGGTGGGGTGTTGCGTAATCTTCATGCCTAAAATGTGCATTTTAACAAGCTTGCAAAAAAAGTAAAAGGCTCTAGTTCCAGTTTTCAAACTGGAACTGAAGTGTTCTCTAAAGACTTCATCAAAACTACTTAAAACCTTCAGAAAACGTTGCCAATACTTACTGAAAGCTTCACATAAGGCTGCTGTATACACTGCTCTCATACAAGATATAACCCATGGAAACAAGGCCTAAAAGTCAGGCTGAAAACCAAAACAACGTTCTTTTTATTTACCATTTACTTCCCTCTAACCACAGGCTGAAAAGTGAAGCTTTGACTTTCAGTTTTTATAAAATATCCTGCTCTTGTTTTCTAATATAATCTGACACATACATGGAAAGAATGTACTACTGGTTATTTTACTCATAAATCAGACAACCTATAACGCAGTTGTGAACACTGGGCATGCCACACATAACCAGAAAAATCTTAAAGTATACAGTACGAGGGGAGTTTATCAAAACTGGAGCAATCTGGGGCAGATGTGCATAGCAACCAATCAGCTTCTCGGTTCAGTTAAGATTTGGAAATTAAATACAGAAGCGGATTGGTTGCTATGCACAGCTGCTCCAGATTTTGTCTGCTCCAGTTTTGATCAATTCCCCCGTGTATGTTCTACAGTCTGCCTTCCTGCCGCTTTTGGAAATTGCCACCAAATTCCCAAAGTAATAGCCAAATTGCTGTGTAAATACAGCTGTGGTTAGAAAAAAAATTTAAAAAGCCATGTGGTGGTGTTTATAAACACTGTTCAGATCTGAGTTACAAAGCTACATTGTTATATTTGTATTTGCTTTTTTCCCCCAATTTCAATACATTTTTATTGCAATTTTACAATTATTAACAATCACAGAAAGACGTGTGTTAAGGAACATTATGATATAAGAAAGTGAATGCATGTCTAGGGCACAAAGGTGAAAAATGCTATTGGAACAATTTTAAGACCACAATGTGAAATCAGAAAGTAACAGGATACTACTTTGTAGTGACACTAAACTCAGGGGTTAGGGTACTTAATTGTTCATCCTTTAAAAATGCATTTAATAAAACTTTACTTTGTGTATCACTGTAGATCCTCAAATTATCTCTGAAATCCTTCCATCTGGAGGGTGGCTACTTTTTTTCCCCATGGTCCCTGTGTGTGTTATAAAGTAGTTAACGCTAACTCCATGATGGACTACAATCTTCATGGAAGGACAGCGTTGGCACCAATTCAGAGACGATTTGAGGATCTACAGCCGAGCGATACACAAATAAGATACATTTTTGTTACTAGTTAAGATACTTCAATGTATTTTTAAGATGTAACTCCTGAGTTTAGTGTTACTTTAATATTACTGGTTACACTAGGGACGGAGAGAACAGAGTGGACAACTAAGGAAAGGGAGGAGAAGGAAGCACCGGATGAAGCTACACTGAATACTGAAGGGATCTATCCAAGGTGGTGTTTACTTTGTTTTAAATACATTTTGTTCCTACTGTATTTCACCGCTTACTATCCTTTATTTTACCCTAATCAGTCCTAATATATGCCTTCCCCTTTAGCTATTTTCTTATTTCTACTTTTCTAACCTCCAGTATTTAAAATTTTTATTTGTTTTATATTTTTTTTGTCTATACAAAAAAGAAACCCACAAAAATTGAAAAAAACAAAGCCTTTATTTCATTTGTAATTAACTTTGCAATGCATTGTATCTGAAACAATTTTACATGTGACAAATTAGAAGATAGAATGCATACATCTACTGTAGTTTTTCTTAAATCATAAAAGCTGGGAAAAAAGTGGGCTTATTTTTTACTTTTAATATCACCAAAAGCCTTGACAAAAAAAAAAAAAAACAAACATGTGCATTACTTTATTTTTAGTAATTACAATTATTGAATAAACAGGCCCACAACAAGTGCATCAGAATTGCTCTGGTCCATAAAGGGTGTACAGGTAGGAGAGCATTAAATAATTACTTCTACCCCTTTCTCTGTGCACAGTGCCATCTGCAGGATGAGTAAAACTTCAGGATTGATTCCTGACAAGTGGGAGACTTAGGGTTGTCTGTGACAATTTGGTCTCAGACTAGAAGCACACACAGGTTTACGCTCCTGGGTCACACTGGAAGCATGCCATGCGTTTTGCAGTAAAAAACGTGCGTTTCTGAGGGCTATCCAGCTGTATCCTAATGGATACACGCAGCAAATACGCTCCTGCACTTCTTTGGACGTAGAGCGTTTTGCAGCGCGTTACGACGCGCTGTAAAGCGCCCAGGTGGGAACCATGCCCATAGGATAGTAAGCTCATGGGTTTTCACATGTTGAGCGTTTTACAGCGCGTGGGAACGCGCTGTAAAACAGGCCTCAAGGTTGCCCAGCTCAGTGAAGCTGGTAATAGAGGCGCAGCTGTCTTGTCAGGTCCCCAAAAATAAATGCAACAACCCACCAAAAACCAGATTGATAAGACAAGACAATGATGTTTATCAGGGGATGAATCAAACCAAAACATTCACTGACTGAACCTTTAACCAAGCAGAGCACTAAACTGTCAAATTTCATGAAATATAGCAGATTTCACCAATGTAGAACAAAGCAAGAATTCTTAGTTGTTGTAATGTCTTCCAAGTCTGCATGTTGGTCAAATGTTTGTAAACTTGGAACAAAGATTAAAAAAAATAAAAATAAATTATCGCACCTCTCCAATAGCTGCACATCTCCCATGTTTTGGATCCTTCCAGAAAGCTCCCAACTTCCCGTGCTAGTCTAAAATTCTTGCCATCCTTGTTAGGCCTCATGTAGGATCAGCATTTACTTCCTGGACTGAAAGCTTCATCCTGGTGCTTGTTTTCACAAATATCTGACATAGATCAGTCCTTTGCTGCCCCCATCCCCCCCTCGTGATGATTTGTAGTCTAAATGACATCTGATGACATCCAATCAAATGATTTGTCATAAATTCACCACTCCTTTACTGTTATTTCACTAAACTAAAATTAAAAGATATCTAAACCCAAGAACACAATGAAATAAATTGCACTTTACCAATCCTCAGATGTGGTGCCTGCATTCATTTTCAACTTTGCAACTACAGCAAACACTTGTTTAGCTTGCCAGAGAAGCAGTGTCCTTGTCACATCCTATGAATTGAACTGAAAGCACAAACCTTAACCTCCTTCCAAGCTAAATTCTGAAAATTACAGTTTGTAGTCCAAAGCAGGGGAGCAGCCTCAGTGACAACCATGGCACCCCTCCATTAGATACAGTAAAGTGATAGCTTAGGACAGGAAGTGCGTTGTATAGAGATACAAAGATTTTTGTATCTCTATAGGTTGGACTTTTCAACCTGACTAACTATGTAACTATCAGCAGCGTTACCAGGTTAAAATTAGAGGAAGCCTCAAAAAGCTTTTGGTTTAAATACACTTTAACTCACCCCAAACTAACCATCACATTCTCAAACAATTCATTCCCACAGCTACCTCCCCTTGTATCACTTACCCCTCCCTTTCAGATTGTAGGCCCTCCTTACCATCTTGTCTTGAATTGTGATTGTAATGTCTTCCTTATATTGTAAAGTGCTATATAAATCCTGTATAATCATAACTCACTGAGCGTTTATTTCCAGATAACTGCCCGATTACAGGCTATCCACTGCCCACCCCCCAAGTGTCTGGCAATAATTGACATACCCTATCCAGGGCATCACCCATTATTTTTAATCTATGGAAGCTTTCCTAAAGCGGTATCATAGTTTACCCAATTTTCATATTTGTTTACATACTGGTAAATAATTATAAACTGTACAACTCTGCAATACAAAAACAGTCTCTTTGCCATCTGCTGCAGAATACTAGAAACAAATGAAATGACAATGCATGCTGTGTGACAAATGTGCACCGAGTAATCATGCCAGTGCATTGTAAATATTTAATGTACCGCATGTCCTGCTTGGCTGATCAACATATTGAAATGACTGATGAACAAGAATGATATATGATTAAGCGCACAATGCTTCAGGAAAGCTGAAAAGAAAAAAAAGTTACCAAAAAACAATGTCATTCCAGCTTTGTAATGGAAGACGGAATGTGATGTTACTATGAGCAACAAATTAAACTTTACCTAAAAAAAAGGTCACAGTAATACATGCAGGAGATAGATAGATATCCTTAGCAGCTTGATTTTTTTTAATATGAAGCAAAGAGACTATATATGAAAAACAAAAACCGGTAGAAGGATGCATCTAGGCAGGTGTGGCAATAAAAATACGACGAGGGCCTGATCTCCACTTGCAGCTCATCCCCAGCACTAGCAAGGCAGTAGCTTGCGCAGTTATCTCCACAGCGGGCAGTGTCACAACCCGACCAACAGCACAAACTACTACCTCAGCCAGGACTAGAGTCAACAGTAGCCTCCCTCTGTAAAACGGCATCAAATATTAAAATGAAGCAAAAGACTAAAGATTGATTAGAGTCTAGTACAGACATCAAGAGACAAACATATGCTGCCAGTGACAGCCTCTGTCTTTTATCTAGATGAGCCAGACTTCGCTCCATGGCTGTGCAAGACCGCCCCTCCCTTCTTCTCTTGCTTCTGCACTTTCCTTGTATGACCTGAAATTGACATGACAGCCATCATAAATAAATGTTAGTGTCTACTGCAACAGACTGTCAATGTCCTATACACAATAATAAAACACCAGCAACGTGCAGCTGTCCAGATAGATCCATATGTACTGCATGCATTATCTGACAATGGCTATACATGATGTCCACTTCATACTACTTTGTGCTAGAAAAAAAAAAAAAAAAAAAAAAAAGGGATTTAAGATATTTCCACTAGCTATAAAATGATCCGAAACACACTGCATACTTTTAAAGGCAAGAGGCTGCTTGATCTGGAACGCAGCATATCCTGAAGAATGAGTCTGTATCAACAATCCTGCAAACCAGATACCCCTTTATTAAAAGCTGGCAGTGACTGTGCAGACATCAAGCAGAGGGTATCCCTAGTCGGGTAGTAGTTTGCCAACTCCTGACACTGCCATTCCTCCCTATGAGAGCAAGGCATGCACAGAGTCTGAGGCCAGCACCATCCATAAGGGCCACGTGCAGTGATGGTGGCCCCACCTCTCCAGTCGCGCTGACCCCCCCTGCTCCTCCCTGGGAGAACAACGTGCACTCGCCCAAAGGACACAGCTACCACCTATTGCCCTGTGCTAGCAATGCATGCAGAAGCATTACTTACCTTATGAACCAGACCAATGTATCCAATAACTACTTATCTACATTCTATTGCCCCGTGCTTGCAAAACCACATGCACCAGATCACCCCCCAAAGCCCAGAACAATGCATTCAGTGCCAACTGATCTACATTCTATTGCCCTGGGATAGCAAAGTATGCAGATTATCCTATGCACCAGATTACCCCCCACAGCCCAGAACAATGCATTCAGTGCCAACTGATCTACATTCTATTGCCCTGGGATAGCAAAGTATGCAGATTATCCTATGCACCAGATTACCCCCCACAGCCCAGAACAATGCATTCAGTGCCAACTGATCTACATTCTATTGCCCTGGGATAGCAAAGTATGCAGATTATCCTATGCACCAGATTACCCCCCCCCACAGCCCAGAACAATGCATTCAGTGCCTACTGATCTACAGTCTATTGCCCTGGGATAGCATAGCATGCACATTATCCCATGCACCAGATCACCCCCCACCTCCCAAAGCCCAGGACAATGAGGGGAATTATTTAGTTAATGAAAGCTAGAAGCCGATTGGTTGCCATAGGCAACTGTTTCAGATTTGATAAATTCCCCTCAATGTATTTAGTGACTACTGATCTACATTCTATTGCCCTATGATAGCAATGCATGCAGATTCCCCCCAAGAACCACTGATCTCCATTGTATTGACCATGAAAGCTCAGCATGTAACCCAGCTGGTCTGTGAACACTCACCCCAGGCAATGATGGTAAGACATGCAGCACTATGAACTGTGCACGTAGAGGCGTCCCAGCACAGGACAAGGTGGAATGACTGCAGATAAGCCTAGTCATAACATGGGGAATACATGCCAACAGCATATTACAACCACAATGCCGTTTCCCCAGCACTGCACTGACAGCCCACCCCGGACAGAAGGACTCCAGGCAAGCCGCTTCCTGGTCCTGACAAGACGGCTCGTCCGCTTCCTTCCCGGGATACACGTTCTTCTCCATCCGCCGCACCCTCCTCTACACAGACATGACACCGGAGCTGACAAAGGCTCGTCTCCTCCCCACCTGTGCCGCAGTGTACACAGACAGCTCGGCGCTCCCTTCCCGCCTTCCCCACTGCGGCCGCCAGTCAGAGCCGGAGGCAGCGCGCTCTGTCCGTGTCTGCCTCGGTCCGCATGAAATTCGCGGGAAGCGTCAGTGTGGGCGGGGCCTGAGAGCCGAGGGCGAGCCCTGCACCAGGGGCTGACGGGAAATGTAGTGCACAGCCTCAGCACGGTCTGGGCTTAGACAGCTGGGGCCATTTTCCTTTCTGTGATAAATCTCCTGCAACGGTTTTCGCTTTGTAGCTGAAGGAGCAACTAGACGTAGAACAAATTTATGAACATTAAAATTTACACGTAGAAAGTGCGCTCCTCTTAATAACATTGTACAAGCCAGAGCGGAAATGTACGTAAATATATGCATAGCTTCCAACTGGTCCTCATTTGGAAAATCTATTTGATGGAAATAAATCTCTCCGCACCTCAACATATGTCCTTTCTGTCCTGAATTATTAATAGCTATAAAAAGTGTACTATAAATGCTGCATTCACATGGCCGATTAGGATCTACCGCGGCAGGAATCGTAGTGCCAGTGGAGAACTGTCAGCCCTTTCCACACATGAGGGGAATTTATCAAAACTGGAATAGAATCTGGAGTAGCTGCCCATGGCAACTAATCAGCTTCTGTGAAAGTTTAAGGGTCCAGTCACACCATGTCCAGTGCGGAACGGAGGGCATTCCTATACCTCGCATTACGGTGCGGGAGATCACACTGTAGGCGGTGCCATTAACATGAATGGCACCAACGCGCGCTGCCCAGCTTGATCTATGCAATCCAGTGCATTTCGGGATCAAACCACACCAGATATGATGTGGCTGGGCCCACAATGAACAAACTGAAGGCAGAAGCTGATCGGTTTCTATGGGTAACTGCCTGCTCCGGATTTGATAGATTCCTCCCATTGTGTGGGAATGGCTGCAGTCATATTTGTAACCGTTGTTATGGACTCTGACCGGCCCTGGACACAGTTTGCATCCAAGGATGCCGTTTCTGTCCACACTCCAAGTGGGTACAGCTATTTGTCCAGTTTGTACATAGTCATAGCACAGAATGCTGCTGCGTCCAGAGAAGGTGTTTAGCTGCCTCTGAACATAGCAGCTGTGGTAAAAAATACAAATCCCATCATGCTACTCCCTCTAGGAGGCATGCCTGTGGCTGTCAGAGCCTTGCAATGTCTCATGGGACTTGTAGTTTTTACCACAGCTGAGTGTCTACTCTTGCCAAAACCTTTTTTCCCCCCTAGATTTGGTTAAGGTGCCCATACACCTTACGATTATCTGCAGATATTTTGTGGTCAGATGGAAAAAGTGCAACAGATTAGCACAGGTGGAGATTACTCCATCCACACAGTTAAGTGTAGATGGAGGAATCTGTTGCACCTTTTCCATCTGACCATAGAAAACCTGCAGATAATTGTAAGGTATATGGGCAGCTATAGAGTGGAGAAGGATGAGAGCATCTCTTGGATTTATACTGCGAACTGGCTCCCTATTAACCACTCCTGTGTTCAGCCATTGTTTTTCAGCATTTGTAATGATTATCAAAACCTATTAAGAGGGAAGGGAACTGTAGCAAATAGTGAAGTGACTGCAAAGGATGATACACAGGAAGGAAGGTCGTTTAAGAATAAAGTAATTGAATAAAGAGGAAATTCGATTAACCGATTAACCAAACTTAATAATCGGCCAACTAATCGATTATGAAAATAATCGTTAGCTGCAGCCCTAATACAATCATTAATTTGGTGTTATAGTTAGGGGTTAGAGAAAGAAAGGAGGCTAATAACCACTTGCTGTTTAATGTACACTAGCACATTTTCGATTGGAAATGTTCCGAGCAAAAATCCTGTTGGTTTATTGGAATCCCTTCAAAAGCTAGGATTCCTGACCGATTACCTTCAGCCTATTCTGCAGCAAGTGTGGTGCGTGCATTACCCTAGAGTTGCATTAATCACACAAGCGCACACTATCGCACGGTGTACCTAGCATGTGTTACTGTGCGCTAGGTGCGTTGACTTGCCATTCGTTTGAATGGCACCCCAATGCTCCTGCCCGCTGCCGTGAGCTACAACGCAGTACAACACACGGTACCACAATACCTTACACTGCGGTGAAAGAAGGTAGTTTAAATAATGGCAAGAAATCTCTTAGGCGCCATTTACACAGGGCTTTAGGTTGTGGCTGGGGATTCCTGCAGCAAGAACCTGCGAAAACCCAGGTGTGCCCATATAGATGTGGCCGCTGTGTCTGTTCAGTTTAATGATGACAGGGTGTCAGCAGCCACATCTGTCTGTGGCAGTCCTAGTCATTCATGTAGATAGATGATTGTCCTTGGACAAAGCTATCCTGCATTCACGGACACTGATTTAAGCGTTCTATGTACGATTACATGGGGACAGATGCAGCCATTGTCATCCCGTCATTAACTCGAATGCGTACAGCATCAGTATGGGCACACCTGGGAATCCATAGGCTCTTGCTGCAGGAATTCCAGAACGCACATCCAAGGCCCGTGTTAATGCAGCCTAACGTGACTTGCTGCGTCCAAATAAACACAATGCATAACAGGTCAGCCTCAGAACTGTCATGAGTACCGCTTAAAGTCAAAAAGACTTTGGTGACCTGCATTTGAGGTTCCCTTTAAACACAGGAAAACAACTCCCGTCGCCATGAGCTGTAATGGATAGTAAGCACTAAACCTTTTAACCCTTTTTCTGCCACCACTAAGTATTACAGTGCAGTGGTACCAGGGTGTAAACAAATGCGCAGCTCAATTCTAAGCCAATTTAGGACTTCCAGAGTCCTAAGTTCCAGTCATGTGAATGCAGACAGGAAGTAAAAATAACAGCACGCCACCGCCACGGGATGACTGAAGTAGTCACATTGATGACACTACTGCAATCAGCCAACTGGCACCTAAGCCATGAAGGGGAATTCCAATTTTGCCAGCGAATATGGCAAATATCTGTACTCTGTACATGGGATTGCAGCCCTGCGGTATGCATTTCAAATTTCGCTTGCACTCATTGCTCAGTGTGGTCACATGACTGTGCTGACCACTGAGAAGGGCTTCTTAGCAAGAAGCGCTTGTCATTGGGTACATAATAGAAATTATACAGAACTATTCAACCCCCGTGGACTTTTCCACATTTTGTAGTGTTATACCCAGGATTCAAAATAAATACATTTAGTTGAGATTTTTAGATTTAGATTTTTGATTATCATCACAATGGCACTTGAAAGTAGGTGGGATATTTTAGGCAGCAAATTAACATTTTGTCCCTGAAGTTGATGTGTTGGAAGCAGAAAAAATTGGGCAAGCGTAAGGATTTGAGCGACTTTGACAAGGGCCAAATTGTGATGGTTAGACAACTGGGTCAGAGCAACTCCAAAACTGCAGCTCTTGTGGGATGTTCCCAGTGTGCAGTAGTCGGCACCTACCAAAACTAGTCCAAGGAAGGAAAACCAGTGAACTAGCTACAGAGTCATGAGCGCCCAAGGCTCATTGATGCATGTGGGGAGCGAAGGCTGGCCTGTGTAGTCCGATCCAGTAGAAGGGCTACTGTAGGTCAAATTGCTGAAAAAGCAAATGCTGATATCGATAGAAAGGTGTCTGTACACACAGTGCATCACAGTTTGTTGCGTATGGGGCTGCGTAGCCGCAGACCAGTCAGGGTGCCCATACTTACCCATGTCCACCACCAATGCGCCTGTAGGCCTCATTCACACAGCCGAGAGTCAGCCCGTACAGATCCGTGCTGCATCGGGCCGTTTCTGGGAAGGACAGGTGCTGCGTGTGATTGTACGCAGCAGCCTATTCTTCCCTATAGGAGGACGCGGCTGTAAGCTGTCCTACGCTCACCCGAGCTGTACATCCGTGCGGTTGTCTGGGCTCGGACACAGACAGGATTCACACGGCCGTGTCCTCCCATAGGGAAAAACAGCCTGCTGCGTACAATCACACGCAGCACCTGTCCTTTCTGGGTATAGCCCGATACGGCCGTGCACGCCGCACGGATCTGAACGGGCCAACTCTAAGCAGTGAATGAGGCCATAATGGGTACATAACCATCAGAACTGGACCACGGAGCTAGGAAAGAAGGTGGCCTGTTATGATGAATTGTATTTTCTTTTACATCCTGTGGAAGGCTGGGGACGTATGTGTGTCGCTTACTTGGGGAAGAGATGGCACCAGGATGCAATAGGGGAAGAAAGCAAGCCGGCGGAGGTAGTGTGATGATACTTTGGTCAATGTTGGGAAATCTTGAGTCCTACTATTCATGTGGATGTTACTTTGACACATACCACCTACTAAACATTGTTGCTGAACAAGTACACCCCTTCATGGAAACGGTATTCCCTGATAGCAGTGGCCTCTTTTAGCAGGATATTGAACCCTACCACACTGCAAAAATGGTTGAAGAATGTTTTGAGTAATACAACAATGAGTTGGAGATGTTGACTTGACCTTCAAATTCTCCAGATTTCAATCCAATCGAGCATCTGTGGGATGTGCTGGAAAAACAAGTCCCATCCAAGGCGGCTGCACCTCAAAACTCACAGGACTAAAAGGATCTGCTACTGCCAGCTTGGTGCCAGATACCACAGCATACCTTCAGAGGTCTAGTGAAGTCCATGCCTCGATGAGTTAGGGCTGTTTTGGCCCCAAAAGTGGGACCTACTCAATATTCAGTGGGTGATCATAATGTTGTGTGTGTGTATAGAGATATAGATATATTTATATGTTATATCATAGGAGGTGCTAGAAGGGTATAAGTCCGAATTTATGACAGAAACATATCTATATGTCTATATGCCTTAATTATCTATAATAACAAGCACATCATCAAATGTATTTTTACCCAACAGTGCAAAATGAATCTAAGTAATTTCCACTGTTCCAAATGTTCCATGCTCGTTAGATTTCCTTTCAGAATAAAACATGAAATTAATCACCAATGTGGATTTTGACTGTACAGGCATTTCTTTGAAGCGAGAGGCATTCTGCCATTAACAGAACATATTAAAAATGATTTACAATGTTAGAATAATGCAGTACTTTCTGCCATATAAGGTAAAACCAGGCACAATGTTAATTCCATCTTCACCGTGGTTGTCAACACAGCAGTTAAAAACAGTCAATAAGCATTTTTTTTTTTTATATATTCAATGAGCAGTGTTTCTCTATATAAATATCCTCATATGCTATCATTAAATACGTACACACCTACAATTTAGCAGTATTTCAAATTACAGTGTAAAAGTAATAATAACAGTAATAATAAGGTCATTTAAACTTTGCAGTACAAAACACTTCTGATAAGACTGATAAATCCCAAAAAAAGACACCCTAACAGAGGACTCCTCTAAATTTCACATGCAGGCAATCCAAAGGATGCCTTTTGTACAGTAGTAGCTCCCCTAGATTACGCTGACGTGTATAGGAATTTTCTATACTTGTCACCGCCCTCTATTGGCAATACCGCCTGGTGGATGCTTTACACATGGAGCGCCAAGAGTCTATAAACATACCACACACACACACACACCTAAAAATTTAGGTGGCTAGGAATGACCAATTTTATAAACAATGCTGGCTCTGCCTATCCAGAGGCAGAGCCAGCTGTACCCGCCCCCCTCCCCCATCCGTTCCAACAGTCAGCGCTGTTGGATCGGAGCGGGGAATCCAGTCCCTCCCCTTTCTCGGCTCTCTGCAGTGACAGGATCGAGAAGTGAGCGAGCGCCTGTATGTGTTCGCTCACCTCCCGATCTACTGAGTCGACCTGTGACAGTCTCATTGTCACATGTCGGCTAGAACTATGAAGTGAGTGAAAAGCACTCACCTCATAGTTCTCCTTTAAATGGTATTTCTACTTTTGCAGCCAAATTGGGATAACACCTATTTTATATTTGTTACATGTTCACCCTTCACATCGCATAAGCTACAAAAAAAAAAAAAGTTATAAAATGCTTTCGGCAGTTTAATTTTTTTTTTTCTTGCTAACATTTCTATGTGGCTTCTCTTTTATAATGTTAGGAGGGGCTGTGAAGGGCTTGCATTAACCCTGTCTCTAATGTGCTAGCTTGATTTCATTGTAATTTGTAAAGTAGATTTGAACACACCCTGTCCTAACAAAGAGCTAAATGATTAAAAGCCTGACTTCTGCATTGTATGTTGATGAGAGAAACACATTGCACACATTCCTGTCCTCAGGCTTTCTATTAGGACAGATCACTGTGAAGGTGCTCAAAAAAAAAAAACTTGGATTCAGCCATTTTGCCTGCTACAACAAAACATCTAAAAAGGTAAGAAACATTTGTTTTTTAATTATTTTACAACATGCTGTGTAAATGGGAACACATACATATATAAAGGGATTTTCCCAAACTTGAATGCAAAAGTGGAAATACACTTTAGGGCTGCTTCACACCACAAACTCAGTGTTCCAGTGCGTTCAGCCTCTGGAACGCAAGCGGGCCGGCTCCCTGCTTTTTAGGGGCGGGAGTGGGCGTGACGGTGCATTGAAGTCAATGGCACCACAGCCATGCCCCCCCGCACCCGGAATGCAGGCGCTCCAGTTCCGCTCCAGTGCGATCTGCAAAAATAGTGCTTGCAGTATTTTTGTAGATCGCACTGAACCGGAACACAAGCACTAATGTGCCTGAGTTCCAGATGCAGGCGATCACACTGCGGGCGGGGGGCATGGCTGCGGAGCCATTGACTTCCCTGGACACAGGGAGCCGGCCGACTTGCGTTCCAGAGGCCAAACGCACTTGAACACTGAGTGTTCAAGGTGTGAACCGGCCCTTAAAGCGGACCTTTACCCATATCTTTAAAATAACAACAAACACACGTTCAGAAATGTTTAGTAATGACAACCTACAAACACATACTTCTAGATAATTGCCGGCTTTGTAATCTTTGCACACCTTATTTCTCTTTTCTTCCCCAGTCTTCTGGCAGTGGCCATGATTACTAGGGGCAGATTACCAGCTCTTTTACTTCCTGGATTTCTGGCACATGTGACTAGGACATGTGACCATACACATCATCTTAGGGGAGGAAATGCCTTTCCCTAAGATCTCCTGAGATTACAGATGAGATTTCCCATCGATGATCTGCTGATGTAACCTTCACAGTGTGCATTGCTTGGGTAAAATGAAGTCATTTTGCCCTTTCAAAGCAGGAAGTAAATGCTCTGCAACTGTAAGTATTTCAAAATCACAGCATTTTACACGTGACATGTCTGTTATTATTAATCATCATTCATAGAGGGATGCATTGGTAGAATTAGATTTTTGAGTATAAAGGTCCGCTTTAAGCATTGAGTTTGCACTAAATTTGCGATTACTGAATCCTACAGCATGGGCACCAATGTTGAAAACGTACTCCCTTTAGGCCAGGGCTTCTTGACAGGGCAATTTGCAGCAGCAAATAAATAAAAGTTTCTTTAAACATTATTACATTTTAATAATTTATTTTATATTACATTTTATTCCAGTGAATTATTTTGTAAATAGCTTCAATCCGTTTATAATATCCCTAAGTCGGAGATGTTTCAGTACGGTCAGATTTCGTGTTTTTGCTTCTCTGAGGACAGCACAACTACGACTGCATTTCAGAAGGTTTGTATAAATCCTCAAGGGCAGAGATCATATAAATTCTCTATATTATTCCTCCTCAGTCTCCACCTAAGTGCCCTGACTTCACTTTCCTGCACCGCTGTTGAAGCAATACACCATGGTCGAGGACCTGCTCCAGTTTATGACTAGAGAGTGAATGAGCAGCACAAAGATGAAGTCATCGCTGCTTTCTCCTGCTGTCACTCGGCCCTCTGTGTTAAATTGGCAGCACTGTGCAATGCAGTAGACTGGTTTACTTATTGTTGCTCCTTTCTCTTGCAGTCTGAGCCTTGGATACAGTTAATATAAAGACATACTCAGGTATCATTAAAACAGACAATCTTTTTTGAGTACATAGCTATTAAAGTAATATTAAACTCACAAACTTTTTCAATAATGAATTCAAATCAAACAAATATACATTGCCCAGCAAAGTATTTCTTTAAATGTTTGCCCAAGCACTTACAGTTGGCATGTTTCCAAATAGCTGGCTCCAAATCTCTCAGCTCCCCTTCTTAAACTTCCTGTCCAGTACAAGATCACAGGTGATAAGTAGTCTCCGGCAGCTGTCCATCTACTAGCTTTGAGAAGGGAGGAGAAAGGAGGGGGGCAGGAACAGAAAGTAGGGGAGAGGCTTGCCATGCTGTGCCTGTGTGTTTGTGGAGATCTACACAGCTTATTAGAATACACAAGGGTGGCTCCACAGGACCCTGCAAGGGAAAGGAGACACCCTAACACTTTATATCATGGCCACCACTCTGGGGAGCAACTGATTCTGCAGAAAACTAAACCGTTTCCACATTAAGGTATCCATTGTAAAAGATTTAATCAGCATTTAAAAAAGCTTAAAAGCCTTTTGACATAATAATCACTTTAAGTATGAGTCTTTTATATTCATGTATAGCTTAGCTATTCGCAGGCCTGAACTGGGCAATTGTCTGGTGGGCCGAGGCGAGCCGACTGGGTGGCTAAAACCATTAGATAGCAACAGTGCAATGTCGAACACAAATATCCAAGCAGATTAAGTAGCTGCTTGCTGGGGTCTCGGGAGTGAGCTCCCGACGAGAGGCCGCCTGATTAGAGACCCACCCCTGACTGTATTCCCTGCACCTCGTACACAGCCGGCCTGCACAACTTCCCATGTGGAGACTCTCCGCCCATATCCTGTACGGGAGGAGAAGACATCAGTCCAACAGAAGCCAGGCCAGCACCTGGGTTCTTACTTGGGTTCAAGAAATGCTGGTATGAAATGTGTTTGGGTTCACAGCTGTAGACTATCCAGTGAATGTCTGATTAGGTTTCTTTTGGTGTATCTCAATCTGGGGGCTTTGTAACTCTGGTGGCAGTTCTTCTGGTAAATACTATAGTTCGCCTTGAGATTTACAAACTGACCTCCAAAAACAGTGAATATGTTTATTAGTGAGATATCTTGAGTTCCTAAGTCTGCACACTTTAAGCCACTTCCTGGGTCTGTAGGCCTGCTGTGCCCATTATGAGGAATTCCCACCATTTCTGTACACCTGCTGCGCTCATTATGAGGGGTTCCCACCATCCCTGCACTGAGTTCCCAGGTCTGTATACCTGCTGTGCTCATCGGGGGTCCCCACCATCCCTGTGCTGATTTCCAGGGTCTGTAGATGCACTATGCCCATCATGAGGGGCTCCCACAATCCTTCTGCTGAGTTCCCGGGTCGGTAGGCCTGCTGTGCTCATTATAGGGGGTTCCCACCATCCCTGAGCTGAGTTCCTGCACCTGTTGTGCTCTTTATGAAGGGGTTCCCACAATCCTTCTGCTGAGTTCCCTGGTCTGTACACCTTCTATGACCATTATGAGGGGTGCCCACCATCCCTGTTCTAAGTTTCTGGGTCTGCACACTGTGCCCATTATGAGGGGTTCCCGCCAGGACTGGCCACTGGGCATACTGGGCACTTGCCCAGTGGGCCAAGGCGGGCAGAGCCAGCTGGGCATTGAAAACAATTAGTCAGCGGCAGCACGGAGCCAAACACAATTACTGCTAGTTAGGTGTTGCACAGCACTGTAATCATAATGCAACCACGATTGTGCTTGTGTTTGGCTCCACCCCTGGACTGTGATGGGACAGGGCCTGCCAGCGATCACATAACTGGGCTGCTCAGTCTAAAATGCCCGGGCCTATTTTTAGTCCCAGTCCAGGCCTGGCTAAAAGACTTATAAAGGATTTTTTTCTCTCACCTCACTCCTCTTCCCTTTTTTATTCTTCTTCCAGTATTTAAAAAAATATAGCACACTTTATAACAACCAGAGTATCTTTTCTTACTAATATGCACATTTACGTTTGTAAATTGAGTATTTTATGTGTGCTGTAAACATTAACCCACTGTGGTTTACTAGGTCACAACAGCACAATACTAGTAGTTCTGGTAGGCATTTGATGCACCATGAAAGTGACCTCACATGTATATCCAGTGGGTGAGGCATTCAGATACAGACCTGCCATATATAAACCTTTTCCCCTTTTTGCAGAAGCTCATTTGCACTTGTACTTTGCATTTCAGTGACGTAATATTCCTCCAAATGCTGAGCAGATTTATTTTTATTGCAGCCAAACACAACAGATCTTTTTAGGGGCTTTCCACAGAGGCTGTAGAATGATCAGATTTAGGGCCTGTGTCGATGAGCTTTTGTTTTCCCATAGCGGTCTATGGGAATGCAAAACTCGCTTGAAAAAGGTCAAATACAGGGCAGGAGGAGGTCAAATGCACCTGTCCATGAAATCTGAATGATCCAAGAAGCATTTAAAACTGATGTTATTGACACAAGCCCAACGTCTGTCAATACAGGCCCTGATAGCGGTATAAAATAATATCTAACTCTTATTTAGCGTCTGTTTGATGTTTACCAACCAACACATAGATGATAGTAAAGTGAACTGAGATGTAATATGATATACATAAAGTTTGTTCAAAACCATTGGATAAGTCAATTAAATGTATCCTCCAATCAAAGCAAAGTGCTGCCATTGGTGACCTTGTTCTAAAAATGTTAGTTCTCTGACTGCTACGCTGATTCTCCAAGTCCAACTGGCTGTCTAAGCCACTGATGCGAAATATGTATCCATTACGTGAAATTACAGAGAAGCAAGCACTCCTCAGTCAACAGCCAGGCAAAAACCCTGTTTCCCCGAAAATTAGACCTAGCACTATTTTTCAAGATTCCTGTAATATAAGACCTACCCCGAAAATAAGACCCAGTTTGGCGGTAGCATGTGAGGGGGAACTTGAAGAGCAGGAGATATGGTATCAGCCTGCAGGGACATACTGTATTAAGGGTATGACAGGGGACTCCCTCCGGCCAGCGCAGTGACAGGGAGCACTCCAGTACCATACTTCCCCAAATGCTGTTCCCCTGAAGGCACTGCTTAATGTAATGGTACTGTACTGTAATGTGTACCGGTAAATGGTACCGTACTTTACCACGCTGTCCACTGTACCGCTGGTACTGCTGTCCCTGATGGCAAAGGAAGCCGGCGCTGTAGAAAGCAAGGCTGCGGCGGCGGAGGGAGCAGAGCCGCATTAGCCGATTAGACAGTGTCTTATTTTTGGGGAAACACAGTAGAATAAAAAAAAAAAAAAACCAAAGCAATGGCAGTCTACACATTTCTCTCAGTACAGGTTTCCTTTAAGGCCTTGAACATTATAAAGCCAGTTAGGAGCGGGCGGGGGATAGTCTCCACTGCTTACTTGGTTTGTCACACCTGGGACCCCGGGGTCCCAGGTGTGACAAAAAATATAGCTCCCTCCCCAAAGGACCCCGGTGTCCCAGGTGTGACAAACCAAGTAAGCAGTGGAGACAACGGTGGGTCTATCCCCCGCCCGCTCCTAACTGGTTTTCCGGGCACTTCTCCCTCATACCGTAGATCAACCCGGCATGGTGAGTAACAGCCCTCAGAGCAACTATATAGTATTTATTTGACCCAGTTGGGGTCATATTTAGGAATATGATTATATATGAACAATAGATTTAAACGCATTAATGAATGTCAGATACGATGTATATATAAATGAAGAAAAATTTTCTGATTAATAGATTCATCCTCAATGGGCCCCCTGATGAAGCCCATGGCGAAACGCGTCGGGGCCTATTAAGTTAAGCTATGCTTTGAAAACTACCATCTGGCTATAATAATGTAACTGCATCTGAACTACATTGAACAACATTATGAATTGTCGGACCAAATGAATTTTAGAGTTGATAATAATGAATTATACCAATGTATCCTCTGCAGGGTTTTGATTTTTAAATAAGATTGTTTTGAATCATGTATGCAATTATACAAGCATGTATTAGCAATAAATTTTGATTATTTATTTAAAATATCTCTCTTGGACGGTCATTTACACCTCTCCAGAAACCCTTATAGCCTCCTATGTTTTGTCTAATTCTGTTCTAGGTACACCAGTTGCTTATCAGTGTGCAAGGCTGACAACTGCATCCACTGTAAGCTCATTACTATCTCTTACTCAGAAGAGAAAAAGCAGTTGCTTAGTATAAAATCATGTGGGAGGTATGAAGGATTTTTGCTGCAATACAAACCACTCAGATTAAGGTAAAAGCCATGCATGGGAGAGCTTTTACTGTACTGGCCCTCAGCTGCTTCTCTCCACAACAGTGAACCTGTGAAAAATGTGGCAAACACCTCTTTGCACTTTCTGCATTTAAAATGAACCTGAAACCTCAGCCTGCAAAAAGAAAATGTAGTAAACTTTACTCTTCCACGTTACAGCAACAAAACTGCCTGAAACTTGAAACTGGGCTTTCCAATTAACATGGAAATGACCAATGTGCCTTTGGCTACCAGATTTCACTTAGTCCTATAGCTTTTACATAATTTTACCACAACCTTCTTACCATCTCATCTTGAATTGTATTGTGATTGTAATGTCTTCCCTATATTGTAAAGCGCTGCGCAAACTGCTGGCACTATATAAATCATCTAAAATAATAATAATAATATTTCTGTGTGATAATGTTAGGTTACTGGACTTGAAGGTCCTAGGTAAATAGAGGCCCCACATTTCAACTTGAAGTTTCCCTTACATTAATATCCTTGACACCATCATTTCCATGTAGTCCAAAAGGAATATGAAAAGGTGGAATACACGACAGATAACAGGTCACAGATGACCGCATTTCCATCTGCAAAGAATGCAATCAAATAAAATGGTGTATAATAATGTGTACACAGTTAGGGATGACGATATACATCAGCTGAAGCCAGACTTCTTTTTTTAGTGCCAATATATAGAGATGACTAAACAGCCAGAAAAAATTTAATTGTGTGTTGAACACACTGCCAGTACCATAACATTTTAAATAATGTGACAATTTATTACAGAACTGTACCATTTATTTTACACACAAATATGACAGTTCTCTTGGTTTACAAAGTCTAACAAAAAATATGGAATGTTATAGTATTGTCTTGCATAAAGATAAGTACAAGTTGTACTTTTCCAGGGATCAAACTGCCAATCTACTAAGTTTGACTGATTTGCCATATTTTTTTCTTTAAACCA
>NW_017306369.1:2143284-2145746 GCF_000935625.1 Nanorana parkeri | reverse complement strand
ATGACTGCATCTAATCAATTTATATTCAGAAGGCTCACACTGCTACTCACACAGGGACATTTATTGAGGAGTTAGCTTGTTTTTCATGAATGGCTGAGCTCATTAGTATTGTCAAAAGGAAGCCATAATATGGCCGATCAGTTTCGTTCACAAAATGAGTCCTTTTTGAAAAATAATTTCACTTAGGAGGAAACATTCATCTGGAGTGGATTGTGTGTCATTTCTTCCATACAGATCATTTCAAGTGGTCAAGACTCTCCGTTCTGCACTTTTGCTGCTGGTGGGTGCATGAAGTCCTTAAATGGAACAAGAGCTTCTTTGAGAGCTGTACATACTTCAGAGGACGAACATGTAATGCATTCCACTAATGTCGGGTACAAAGAAATCACCTGTGCCCAAGTGTTGCCGTCAACTGCGACAAAGGAAAAACACTGCATTAGAATATCTCAAAAACAACCATGCCACAAAGTCTTAGTTCTCTTTTGTATTTTTAAAAGGAAGCCATAAGCCAGCAGAAACATTTCAATCAAGAGCCTGCTGTGTTCTTTAAGAAATATGAAACAACTGTGGATTAGAGAGTCTTTGGAGTGATTAAAAGTGCCACCATTAAAGGCCAACAAATGAGCACTGTTAATTAACTTTACTGACAGGAAAAACTATTCTCTGCGGATACCTTTAGACGTTAACATCACCTTCCTTCTTTAGAACACTGCAAATATTTAATTTGCTTCAACAACTCAGAACTCGGACTTGTCTAAAATATCATCGTTTGAACTTATTTGCATTCATAAGGACGGCATCATTCCTATATTCTAGTCACAGTCTAGTCTGTGAGCAAAATTACACTTCCCTTTATAATAAAATGGGAATGTGATTTATCTGCGGAAGTCTCCCTTTCTTACTGGCAGCACTGCTATGGGAACATAAACAAGAGAAAGCAATCAACTCACCTTAATGGAGACCTCTAATAAGACATCTTAGGACTTATTTTGACTACAAGCAATCTTTCCTTGTTTCTACGTGCTGTTTTAGACTTTGTAGCTTGCCAACACCTAGCTGCCACTCTTCATATACACTGAGTGGCCAGATTATTATGACCACCTGACGTTTGTAGGCAAACTAGCTATAATTAGCTGTAATTTCACGCTGAAGTTGCTAGAGGGCCAGACCATTATAAATAGGGAAGCAGGTTGTTTACCACGACAGTAGAAGTTATTTTTTTCTGAAGATATGGGTAAACAACACGATTTAACAGCCTTTGAACGTCGGATGATTGTTGGCGCTCTGAGCCATGGGGTGAGTATCAGCAAAACAGCAGAATTCGTTAAATGTTCAAGAGCAGCTGTTGTTAAAGTGTTTAAAAGACTGGACTGTCAGCCGGAAATCTGGGTCTGAACGTGCGAATTGTGGCCGTCAGCGACTAGTCAATGTTAGGGCAGAACGGAGAGTGGCAAGACTGGTACAAGACAACAGAAGGGCAACAGTGCAGTGTCAGATTCCTCGCATCACCTTTCAACATCTCGTGGAGTCACGAGGAGGCCCAACAAAGTAATCTCGTGGAGTCATCTCATGGCCCAACGAAGTACTGATGGGGTGGTCATAATAATCTGGCCACTCAGTGTATGGTGCTCATGCAAAACTTCCTCTAAGGTTCAGATTGTTACACTCTACCTCACACTTTCCTGTTTAGCCATGTTATATGACATGATAAAGATCACAATCTGTGCCTTTTATCTGCTTTCAGTTTACATGATCATAATAGCCCCTACACACGACAGTATTTGCCAATGGCTACCCCAATGTAACCCTGTAAAGGCCCATAACATGTCATATTTCCATGGATTTAAAAAAAGGTTGTACAATTATATAAACCCATCAGCCCTACAGACAATGACAGGAGACTTCTAAAATGGTTCATGTTGTATACTGCATATCCTTAGGCAACTCTACAATACCTGTTTGTGTTGCCAAATCAAGTAGAACATGCGGTGAACGCTGAGATTTTGGCATATTGCTAAAATTTTTAATCCTCATTCGACATTGTAGTGTAGGAGTGACACACATGAGCAGCATTCCAAGAATCCATAAAAGCATACATCTGCAGTTACTCATTGCTTGCAGGCTACTGTAATCCAAGCTGAAAAAGCTTGCTGGCACTGCGTAGGCGGATATGAATGATTAACCATTTATCCTGCATTATTTTATTCACATTGAATTTTGCCAGTTAATTTTGCCAGTTATTAGGGATTAAACCACTTTTTTTTCCCAAGCACCAGCCAAAACTTTTTTTTTACCCTCATTTTGTGCATAGCGGGGAAAGATAAGAACCGCTGTCATGTTTTTAATACTCTATGTGTCCCTGTTGGGGAGATTTAATCTCACTTTCTGTTTAGGAGACGACCTATGACCAAGACAGGAAGTCAAGAGATTTTCCTCAAATGCAACACAGTATATATATATAT